>NC_092212.1:61592575-61730399 GCF_043381705.1 Parasteatoda tepidariorum | reverse complement strand
AGAACACCTATGGGATCTCATTGGACGTGGCATGAACAGAGGACCAATGGCGCAAACCGTCGATGATCTGCGCACAGCAGTGGATGTGGCTTGGCAAAGGTTAACTCAGGCAACCATCAATGGAGTCATTGATAGCATGCCTCGCCGGATCGAGGCCTGTATAGCTGCCCGAGGTGGCCACATTAGATATTGAATAAATTTCTTTATAATGATTTTATTAGTCTGTTTTTTTAATCATTTGCATATCCATCTCACTACTATCGCTCCTGAAATTTGCATGACGCTACGTGCATTATTTCTTGGTGTTGCAATTTCACTTTTGAGGAGTATAGAATCACTCATTTTCTTTGTAGGAATTTATTTATTTATTATATCATTCTATCACCCGCTGTTTTTATAAATACATTTGTTTATTTTGCAAATAACCTTTAAAATTAGTTTTTAATTTTATGAGACTATCAGTAAGAAGTGTAAATTTTTTGTGCGAATTTCGTCCAGTGAAATGCCTTTATTTCTTGACAAATACAGGAAGTAATTATTTTAATTATATTGCTTAAAAATGATTTAGTGTTGTGTAAAGAAAATTAAACCCATTTTAATAAGCAAGTTCTGTAAAATATGAACTTCAATTTATATTTAATTTGCTTTTAGCTCTCATAGTAAGTGAATGACTTATGCGGAATGCGGAGAGAATGAATTCATCTTTTTTTCTGTATTTGCATTATACGGTGATGCAGTCATTAAATTATATTTTGAAATGCGGCAATCAAGGTTACTTTTGTACCGAAAAACTACAAACTTTTAAGGAAAAATCCTAACTACAAACTTTTCTTTTCGAATTTTCATTTTTTATGTATGTTACAATGCATGTGTTTTATTTTAACTCATTTTGAAAAAAAAAAACTTTTTTCTTTTTTGTTTGTTTGGAAGGGGTTAAAAAGGGTCAACTTCCTGCATTATTGATGTTCATTGAATCGATGATTTCACTGTGTTTGTACATACGTAATGTTCCTAACCAGTTTGTCGAAGATCGTTAGAATTTTTTTTAACTTTAATGTACCCTCCTCGCTCTTTACCTGTGGAGGCCATCATTACATGGATTGAGTCATCAGTGATTTTTAAGTTCTTCAACCATAAAACCTTTTGCTAATGCATTTTTTTGGTGCCCATTTTCCTCTCTGCTGTGTTTTTATAGTTCTTAGTCATCCTTTTGAATGTTTAAAACGAGCTAGCAAATCTGATATGGGAACGTGGGTGGTTTGATTGTTAAGTCTGATATTTAATTTAATTTTTAAATTTTGTACAGTTTTCTGAATTATCGAATAATAATATATTAGAAATTGCCTTGGAATATTTTAAAACGTCGTAATCGTATTAAAAGTGAAAATTAGAAAACTAGTCTGTACATTTAACGAATCGCAAATTCAAAAGTTTTGCTCTAGAATGCTATTCAGAAATTGTCTTGAATTATTTTACTTTATTCTAAAACTATATTTTAAAATAGATTCTGAACGATTAACAGACGAATCTGAACTAAAAGTGAAACGCAAAAATTGTCATAATTATTAGAGTAGGTTACCTCAAAATCGATTAGAAATGTTTTATCTTGTTCTTATATGATAGTTTAAAACTAAAAAGTAAAAAAAAAAACGAAAAGAAAAATCTGAAATTTTGTTATATTTAACGAATTGTAGAATAAAATATGGCCCAGAAATCGTCTTGAAAATATATTAATTTAATCTGAGACGATAATTTAAAATTGACAATAAGAAAATAATTAAATTTTTTAATAAATTTTATATTACAAATTGCTTGTCAAAATTATTACCTAGGAACATTTTATTTCTGACGAAAATTTTTTTAATAAATTTTATTATTATTTTACGAAATAAATAGGAAAAACAATTGAATATTACGCTTACTGTGTGCTAGGGAAAAAATTTATTTTTCAATTGCTTAACAACGTTTACGTAAAACATTGACTGTGAAACCATTAGGTGAAATTATTTCTCCTCTGCTGGCTATTCGGTAAAACAAAATCACAATACCAGGCAACATTATCGGAGCGACAGACAAAATCGCATTTTGCAAATCAAATTAATCTCGCCCTTCTCACTAAATACGAATTCCAAGTAAAAATTAGTAACAATTTTAATAGTGCCAATATGATAAAATTACAAATTGGTGTTCTGCAATGGTTTAAATGACGAAAAGACTTGCCACCGTTCAGAGGACACTATACCGCGGGAGAAAACGCTGCATGGCAAATTCTGTTTTACCTACATTAGTAATTTAGAATTAAAAGAATAGGTGAAAAATGAGTTTAGATAAACCAAGGTTAAAACATAAAGTTTTAAATGCTGATTTTTTTTTAAAGATCCAAATATCAAAAAGCAAATAAATAAATGCCCGTTTACTCAAGATTATTTAATGAGAAAGTAATCCTGCTATAATCTGATTACGTTTTAAGATTTTGAAATATTTTTTTAGCGTCAGAAACTCTATGGTTTACCAGCATTTATTTTTGTCTAAGCTTAAAATTTTAAAATACCATTGGATAACAGAATTTGCTATTAAAATCTTCTCCCGGCGTTATAGCGTTGTCCTAATGCATCTTCTTCAATTTAATTAATAGAGGCTGCGAGATAAAGTTTTATGCTCCGCGTTGAATCTTCAATTTTATAGGTGCTCCGTGACCAAAAAAGTTTGGAGAATCTCTGAGTTAGGGAGAAAGTTGTCTTTCTCCCTAACTCAGAGAGTTCTTTACTCTATCTTTTCTTGAAAAATAAATATTAAAAACAAAATGTTTCGTATGTTTCGGTTCTTGCTTAAATAAAAATTTTATTTCGCTTTGATCTTGAATAATCGGTTTTTCTTTATCTAGCTCTGGGAATTACTTTTGTGCAATTTTTTTTTCTTAAATCTGGATTTTTGCCAAAACGATATCGTGCCATTCTGCGGCCATTCATCAATGAACTTGTATTCACTTACATGCCTAATTACACCAATCCATGCACAGAACATCTCTTCCCTGTCTTCCAAATCAACCGTGAAGCGGTGGTATTCGTGATTTTGAGTGGCAAGATGCAGCTGGCGTGTTGATTTGAAACGCCAATTTTCTTTTCGGGTATGTCTGCATTCTTTCTTAATGCAGAGGTTTCGGTTGAACAGTTTAATATTTCTTGGTGTTGCTTTGAGACTTAATTTAAAATTGAGTGTGAGTTTTTATTAAATATGTTTTTGCAATGACTGAAACTAGCTGCATATGTCGGAATTATGTGTCAATATGTGTGCGTTGTTTACATCAGTCTTTCAGGATTTTGTGAATATTATCGAACATTGTGTTAAAATTGCATTCGCTTTTTTGCCATTTTTTTTTTAACCAAGAGATTAAGGTTTCAATTAAAAATTTAAGGGAAATTAAAATCATTGGCCATGTAATATATTTTGGTTCATTTAAGAGATTTTTGCGGCTCTTGATTTATATATTTGTGGCCGTTGCTTTGCAATCAAAAATTAATTGGAAAATACTACATAACTACATACCATTAGAAATATAAGTTTTTTTAAAAAATAGTCTTTGAAAAAACACTGAAACTAAAAAATTGAATTTCGAAAATTTGGATCTACTAATGAAGATACATCTCAAATCACAAGTTAATAAAAAGGTTGGCCACTTCTGTTATAAATCTTATACATTATGTTTGGCATAGTTTCATTTTAAAGAATTGCTTGCAAAATTTTTTAATTTTCTAACAACAATCGAGTATTTGAGATCCATAATTCATGCTCCATGATCTGCCGAGTTTATTTTACTAAAATGTGCACAAGTTCTAAGATTAGAGCCTCCAAATATCAAATAGGGTTTTAAAAAATATTTTTTTGATTGAAATCGATATCTAATTTGCAATTAAATCGTGATATTGGAGGAATAATTATAGTGCATAGTTATAAATTATGTTTTGGTTAAAAAATGAATATTACAGGGCAGCCTGTACTCCCTAAAAGAGTAAAAGTTTTTAGTAAAACCAGTTAATAACTAGTTTTTTTCAGCAAAAATAAAGAGTCCTGGATGTTAAGACTTTTTAAAAGTTAAAATGTATATACCAGAAGTATATACAATGTATATATTGTTTCCTTGAACAAAAAATAGCTGTTGGTGATTTTTATTCATTTATTTTTTAAATCTTTCCCGGGGTATAAACAACCTTGATCTTGGAAAGCAAAAATTCTGGTTAAATTGCACTTATAGCACTTGATTTCAAAAGTCGAGATGGGCTTCTCTTGTTGCATGTTCAAAGGCGAGTTTGTTTCAAAGTTAATGT
The DNA here is from genome assembly GCF_043381705.1 of Parasteatoda tepidariorum. Lineage (NCBI taxonomy): Eukaryota > Metazoa > Arthropoda > Arachnida > Araneae > Theridiidae > Parasteatoda > Parasteatoda tepidariorum. Next base: position 61,726,074 of record NC_092212.1, on the reverse strand, counting down.
ATTTTTTAAAAATTAAATTGAATAAAATAACATTTCTAAGTGTCGAAAACTAAATAAAAAGATAAAAATAGATTTGCTTAATTGCAAAACCGTGAAGTACTATAATAAACCTTCCTTGCCCATTATTTTTCTTATTATTTACTTTTTTATTTGTTCCATTACACCATACGATCCTTACTTATTCTTAGCTTCATAATTTTCAATCCACTTAAATACCATATCGTAAATCTCCACATGGCAGTTTTATTTTATACTAGGTTTGTTAAATAATTGGAGTAATACTTTTTTAAACTTCATCTGTGGTGTAATAAGCGAGATCAGCGTCTGCTTTTCCATTATGCAAATTGGATCGTGAATCAGTCGGCGTGCGCGGTTTCTTGAATGGGATAATTAACTGTACCCGTAGTTAATCACGACCTCCGAAGGGGGATTTGCCAATTGTATTATCTTGTTTTCGGTTTCGGTTCATTCTTCATCACTTCAAATGCGAAATCGTTAAAATGAAGAATTAATTTCTCAGATTCTTTGACTTGCCTGCTGTGTGTGATATCGTGGAACAAATTAAAAATCGACAAACGAAACTGCTCTCGACCAACCAAATGCCATTTTCGAAACTAAGGCTTGTCTTTCTGTGCCATTTTGAAATAAATTTTTGCAGCTTTTGTTTTTTTTCCCTTCCCCCCTTTTTTTTAATGTTATGAGTAAGTTATTAAATCTTACAGTGAGTAATTTATTCAGGTACAAAATCGAATCCTTTAAAAAAAAATTTATACTTTAAAAATTTGGACAATTTTATTTTGACTTTGCTAAAATATGGATTTTTTCTTTTATTATTTTTATGGTATCGAAGGAACATCTTTGAAAGTACAAATCACCCTTAATAACGTAACCCAGATTTTAAGTATTTTTAAACTTTTAAAAATATTTATAAAGTTTTGATTTTGTAATTGTTGACTTACTTGTAAATTAATTATCTCACGCAACTTATTATGTAGATAGCAAAATTTACTTTCCCATTTGTTTGATCTAATTAGATAGCAATATTTTCTTTCCCGTTTGTGTGATTTAATATGTTGATGTTCCAAACTCTGCTGGAAATGAATTTAAAAATTTTCAACCTTTGGGATTGTAACACACGAGAAAATTTACTAACTATTTTTTAACGAGATAATAGATTTTATTTATTTGTTTTTTTCAACCTACATTCCTTTTCTTCTAGTCATACTTCTAGTACTTTTTTTTTCTTTATTTAAGTCCCCCCAGCATGAAGCAATTTGTAGTTACATATCGCGCCGCATGAAAGCTTAGTCGAGCGAGAAAACGCTTTTGTTTGCGAGTAATGGAGCGAAGTTAAGAGTTTCGCTTATACGTTTCGCCGTCTCGTTGTTTTGTTACTATATTTTTTACAGTTCCCTGCGTACGTGGACTGGACAGAGATAAATACTTTCTGTTTCAGAATATTTATATTGCTAATATAGTTTTTTCTTCTCTAAACAGTCAAAATCATATGCTATTTGGTACATCGCGTTCATGCTTAGTGATATCTAAAAGAAACTTGATTCAGGTTTTTAGAGTCTAAACAAGATTTTCCGCAAATTGGTAACAATAATTGAATCCTTAAATTGTTAAATCCTTAATTGTCAATCCTTAAATTGTTTGAAAGAGTTAGTTGACAATTGTTTGAAAGAATTAGTAAGAATGTATAACTACTGTTAATGTTTTTTTTTTTTTTTTTTTTTTTNATTACAGGCACAACCACGCCCGGTTTTTTTTTTTTTTTTTTTTTTAAACTAAATTTTTTTTTTTGCATTGAAGGCATTAAATTGATTTTAATGCGTATGGAAATATGTGTTGTTAAGATGCAACCAAACAAAAATGAATAAAGAAATAAGTAAAATTATAACAGTGAAAAAGTGAATTATATATGTCACTCATAAGCAGTGTAAACATTTTTAGTTAATCTCATCGCCAAAAATTGTGGCATCTATATACCGAAATTTTTTACAGTGTTCATTTTGCAAGATGTACATACAGCATTTATTTTTTTATTTATTTTGATAATTTTAAGCTTTCGGCATCGGTTTTCGAACAGTGGTATGCACTAAAATCACATATGCATTTACGGAGAAACTTAAAAACTTATCTGCATATTCTTTCTAAAAAATTACAGTCGAAAGAAAAATTTTAAATTCAACACCAAAGACGACGGTGGAATTTTCGAGATTGGTTGCGTTTTTACGGTTATTTTTATTTCTAATATTTTAATAAAGTAAATAGTTCATTATTCCCTCTGATTTTTTAGCAATACATTTAAAGTAATTAAGAATGACCAAAAACCAGAACTTCATGACTTTTATCTTCTTATTTATTTATTATTATTTTTTTATATATTATATACAAAGAAATTATGTGGTCAGGCATATGATCTACAATATTTATACACAGACAATTTAGGCACGATGAAATCATAGTATGTCTTAGTATAATACTAAAATCTGCCATTTGGTTTTTGAAGACTAATATTAACGGTTTGGTCGGATGTTGTATTCGGAAAATATGCATAATAATTCAAAATAAATAAGTAAATTTTAAAAAAAGGAGAGAAGGAAACAGGTTGCATTTTACTAAATTTGGCCGCCATGTTTGATATTTTTATCGTCGTGATGTAGTGATCATATCCCAATCCCATATAGTCCCATATAGTCATATCCCATATAGTCCCAAGGGGTTAAGACCCCTGTACAATAAGAATGATTAGAAAACATAACCCAAAAAGTTAAAATGAAAAACTCTGATTTAATTGCATTATTTTTTAATTTGGCCACTCTGCGCGAGATCAATCTTATTGAATTTACGTAAATATTAAACCCACCATCTTAAGGTATCCTATGCATTTCCCTTTCTCCGTCACACTTAGATCAGTTTATCATTTACAAGGGTCTGTTTAGAAGAAATTTGGGTCCGTTAACGGACCCTTCACAAAATATCTTTTCATAAAAACGAATCCTTCACAAAATATTTTAACTTAAAAACGGACCCTTCACAAAATAATTTATCTTTTAACGAACCCTTCACGAATTTTTTTATCTTCATTATTGTTTTGTTAATCGAATAAACCCTTCCCAGGAAGGGGAGGGGGGAGGAAAGACAGATGTAAACAATTAAATTTTGTCTTCGGCAGACGCTTCTTCCATTTTTCGTCCGAAATGAATATTCTGCATTCAGGAGTATAGGCTAAATACCAAATATTTCTATGTTGCATCTCTAATTTAGTAGCTGCAATTGCTGTTTATTTTTTAAAATTTAATTTTTTTAAATATAATTTTACAGTGTTAAGCATAATCTTGTATGTCTTTACAATTTAAAAACTCCTTGAAAAAGTTTTTTTGCAATAACGGACCCTATTTGCACAAATTCACAAAAGCGGACCCTGGTTGAAAAAATGTGACTTAACGTTTATTTTATATTCACAAATTACGAGTAATTTTTTCACAATTTTACAAAAACGGATCTTTCACAAAATGTCTGGACAGACCCCTGATTTATCATTATCAGTTTATTATTATCATTTGATCAGTTAGTTTAACTTTGTTGTCCTTATCGTATTCACCATTCCGACTTCTGAGCCATTAATGCGAATACCTCAATAGAAATAAGCGAATAAAACGTGCCAAAAAACTGCTTTATTTTTAATGTCATGTTTACTACTCAAGTCTCATAATCGTTCGTTGATCAAAATAGGTCTGATGAGCAGTGTTGATAACGGAGCGAAGGCAAAATTCTTAGCTACCGCAAAAGAAAAAAAGAATATTATTTTAATACCGATTGATAGATTTTGCTTTTTCACCCTTTCTTATCGTAAAATAAATGGATTCACCGTGATTGTTTTTTTTTTTTTTTTTTAATTTTTTTTATCGATTAATCTCGTATTCTTTTCGGAAGATGCCGATAAGAAATCTTCTTTCTTGGTGGTTTAAACTTTTTAAAGGAGATTTAATGCAGGACGACTTAGTATGCTTGTAATAAATCAGCCCCCCCCCCTCTAATTTATGCGGCTAGAGGAGTGAGTTAGCTCCTTGTTAATTGTATTTTATTTTATAACTAGTGTTGAACTGCCGACCCTATTCTGAGTTTACGTCTATCAATGTTCAACTCAGTAACCTTGTAATTTTGAACCCAACCCAGAAGACAAGGGAACAAGGATCAAGGATTGGGAGAAACTAGTTTTCATGAAGGACTTTTTGATGGAACTAACCCGCAATTTATTACATAGAGAAAAAAATACGCGAAAACCTCCCACGGTTAGCTCGACGGCAAAGAGTTCGGTAAACATCTTTCAAAGTAAAGCTCTTAATTGAAATTTTTGGTTTTATACTTAGTCCAATTTATTTCTTGTCATCAGAATTCAACATTTTTTTAATAATTTCTGATTATTTTTTTTGTTGAAAAAGGGGGAATTTTAAATTTACGTAATAGTGTATCATTGCTAGAGTATTTGTGTTGCATTTAAACTATGACTGATTTCTAATTATAGTGTGTAATATTATTTTCTAACACAGTAAAATAAGTATAAAATTGCTGCTACAACAACTGCTGTTTATAACCAAATTTTCTGAAATTTTGAAAAAAATTTCTATTTTTTATACTATTGTCATTGAAAAATAGTGCTCTTGCAGTCAATTTTATTACCTTTAATTTTCTAGTCGAACTTGTTCTTTAAAACCGTTTGATTCCGTTGTTTTGTATCTCGCGGCTTCCCACGCTTTTCATACTTAAAACATTTTTTAATTTATAAACTCTTTTTCTGTATCTGCATAGACAAACATATTAACATAGAAAACATCAAAATCATTCCACTCATTTGTAATTGATTCACCTATCATTTGTGTTTACGTTGAAGATGCGTGTTTAATTAAAAACTTAAGGTTTCTAAGATATAATATTAAAATTTTAATGTTTTTAATCACCGCTTTGTAAATTTGATTTTCTTTTGAAGAAAAGAAAGAGGCAATATTGAAATTTAATTTTACTATTTTCATTTACTAAATATAGATTGATTAGATTATCTGCTTTCCTTCCATTTTTTTTTTCGTTTACGCCCTTCGAAGAAAGTTATAAATGACCAATCCTATTTTTTCAGTCGTTGTCATATCGAGAAATCGTAGCATCAATCTTCCAATATCGACTCTCTTGCTTGGCGATGAAAGCATTGAAGGAAGACGAGGAAAATCGTTGTTCGGCAAAAAATGGATGGCGTACTTGTTGGTCTTGTAACAATATAATGATGTTGCTGTCAAAGCAAGAGAAAAAATATTACTTAAGACTCGCATTTTTTTGTACTGGGGACCATATAACCAATAATTTTACTATTATTGCTACTTTCAGTACACAATGAAATAAAGATTATTAACACCATAAAGATTTTTTTTGCTGCTTGCGGTCAAAAAGATAGAAAAGCAAATCAATTAAGTTATTTATTTCAAAAGTGGATTTATTAAATATTTTGTTTAAGTATTTTGTCTATAACTATACTTAGAATGGTACTTAAAATAAGTGTCACCTGTTTTCTCACAAATCGCGCGATAGGCGAACGTGTCCATATGTATTTATTATATGAATGGATTAACAATGCTTAGTTTTAATTATGATTCACAAAATTGTCTCAGAAGATTTTTAAATTTTATTTTTAGTTTAGTTGACGAGAATATTGTCCTATGTTAAAATAAAATAGTTAGCACGTTGAATGTCACGCTAATTTTACATGGCTTGCCCTTCTGGCCACACGGCAAATAACTGCAAACTAAATTTGCAAATATTAGACAGATTTTGCTAGTTTTTTAAAAGGTTTAGCTTGACATATCTGAAAAAAGTGGTGAATATTTTAGCCTACGAATTGTTTAGAAATAGTGGTGGATAAAAATCTAGTAAATTGAATTTATTAAACCAAGAATCACAATTAATTAACTATCACTTGAAAATATTTATTTGCCGTCCGGAGCAAGTTGACATCTCTGTGTATAGAAATAAAACTATTTTTGTGTGTTCTATATTGCATTAATTTCTTCAAACCATTTTAGTAACGATAATATAAAAAAATCAAAAAATTTACTCGAATTATGTGTTTCTAATAATCTTGGCTTCGCCAGTCACCGGTGACCCCCGATGCGCTACGAACAAACTCAGTGCCGGTCACCGGTGACCCCATGGCATTCAACGTGTTAAATTAATGAAAAAAAGCATTACGATGTATTTTGATATATCGATTTTTTTCCGACGATCTTTAAATTTCAATGTCTTTCAGCTTAACTGCGGCATTTGCAGCATCTATTATTTTTTCTAAGCACTACAAACATTTGTTGTTCGGAGGTAAAAGAATTTCAATGACTGTAAGGAAATTAAGTAGCGTGTATATATTAAGTAATGCTCAAGTTTTGGCACGATCGAGAGGCGCGTGAGGAAATAGTACAGCACGCACGTAATGGAGCATTGGGATGAGTTTCTTATATACCTTATCTTTTGACGGAAATTGAAATAATGTTTATATTTCTGCTGCCCACTATATACTGAAATATCCCAAACTCAAACTTATTGGTCTGTGTGATTTAATGACTGTCGACAGATTTTAAATTATTACTAAAATTCAAGAAAGAACTCGTGAGAATTGGGAACATCTCTTGAAAATAATTAAAATTGAAATCAAAGTACTTCTGCTCAGGCAACAGCTAAACGGTGACAAAATTTGGTTGATACATTGTTTAAAACTTATTAAAAGGTGTTAGGATTGGATGATATGAAGAATTAAAGCATTTAAATGCAGTTGTGTTGTGAATCAGATTGGTTACCATTAAAGTTTGTTGTACAAATAATTTTGAAAGTTAACCCAGCTGGTTGCTAAAAGCTAGTATAGTTATAATCAGTAAATCCCAGACTCCAAGTTACCACGGCGAGCGAAGAAAATTTAAAGAAATAAAATTAAAAAATATGTCTGCTGCTGGCTCCTAAAAATGGGTCCAGACTCCAAGAAATTTTGAATTTTTGGTGACTTTTACTTTGACTATTTTATCACCATAATTAGGATTTTAAAGGTAAAAATTGATATGCGTGTTTGAATTTTGATGCGTCATAAGCAGGGGTCTGTCCAGACATTTTGTGAAAGGTCCGTTTTTCGTGAAATTGTGAAAAAATTACTCACATTCTTTCAACCAGGGTCCGCTTTTATGAATTTGTGCAAATAGGGTCCGTTATTGCAAAAAAAAACTTTTTCAAGGAGTTTTTAAATTGTAAAGACATACAAGATTATGCTCAACACTGTAAAATTATAATTAAAAAAATTAAATTTTAAAAAATAAACAACAATTGCTGCTTCTAAATTAGAGATGCAACATACAAATATTTAGTATTTAGCCTATACTGCTGAACGCAGAATATTAATTTCGGACAAAAAATGGAAGAATCGTCTGCCGAAGACAAAACTTAATTCGTTTACATCCATCTTTCTTGTTTTCTCCCCCCTGGAAAGGGTTTATTCGATTAACAAAATAATAATGAAGATAAATAAATTTGAAGGGTTCGATTAAAAGAAAAATCATTTTGTGAAGGGTCCGTTTTTAAGTTAAAATATTTTGTGAAGGGTCCGTTAACGGACCCAAATTTCTTCTAAACAGACCCCTGATAAGCAAAACTATTATAGAAAGATAAAAAAAAAAAAACATGAATCATTCGTAAAGTGATATCCGATTTCTGGGTCTCTATAAGCCTATGATCTCTGCAGCTCGGAGGGAATTTAGTTTTCATCCAAAATATTTGTCATCTGTGAATTGGATAACTTCTCACATGAACTGTGCTAAAGCGTAATACTTCAATTTCCCCTTACGGGCTCTTGGGAAATGATGGACCCAGCAATCAATATATCTTGTGTCATCAATCCAAGCACTATGTAATATCCTCCCAGTGTCTAAATCTTGTTTCGCACTTCCCCTCTTTCAAATTAAACTTGGCATTGAAAGACTTCTTTGCTTCTCCTGTGACATCTTGGACGTGTCTCGTCGCAAATATTAAATATTTATGAAAAGGGAGTGAAATTGAAGCCGCAAATTTGTTCCGGCTTTCTACCGACACACACCCTACACCCTTATTTCTTTTTGGTTGATCTGGATGAGAGAACGTTGTTTTTAAGACTTTGAATTCCTTGATTTCATCGCTGCCTAGAAAATTAATTATGTATGATAACTTGTTAATGTTATAGTTGTTTCACTGGTATCGCCAAAAATAAAAATTTTTCACTTGAAAAATTTAAAGCTACTTTTTTTTCCTTAAAAAAAAGAAAAAAGAAAGAAATGAGGAGAAAAGAAGAAATTTTATTTTGTTTACTAAGATTGCAAAATTGCAGCTTTGGTTAACCAGCAAATTATGTATAATGATGTGCCTGTATAATGAAATAAATGTTATTAGCGTATCAGTGTATAAAAATTTCACCTAAGACTTGGTTTTAAATTATTCTTGTAAGAGATTAAAATATGAAATAGTTCTGCTAGTGTTTGATTATTCCGCCGCGTACGTCGCAGTTGTAAATACTTTCTAGTTTTGTGCTGATTTGATATTGGAAATTATTCTTTCGTTATCTATTGAGATTACTGACATTTATTTACTACAACAAATAAAAATTATGTAACGCTGTTTATGATCAACTATGTATGGCAGCAATAACAATCTGGTGGCTACCCCAGCACGCGTTAGTCTCCACAAAAAATAGATAAATATAAAAAGTACCTCAGGCAAGGCAAATTTGTATTTGTTTTGACGAAATTTGAACCGCAGCAGAAAGTTGGGTATAAGTAATGCTAACCGAAGTTATTTATTTTTGATATGCTGTGTACTAGTACCCTATTGGAAAAAATTGCCTTCTTGTTGAGGACCGCAATATAGATATGTATTACATTGCTTGACAATTTCTTAGGAACTGTTATATTTTTTGTAAAAATTAATAGGTATTGATTGAAGAAATGAAATGAAGTAAATCTTTAGTGGAGGCAATGGGCATTTATTAAAATGCAAAATGGTGCGAATATTGTCACGCCGAAAAATACGAAAATTAAATAGAAAAAATAAGCTTTTATCTGTTATTTATGCTGTCAACTAAGCTACCGGGATGTCTTCCGAGGGATATTGTCCCACTCCTCTCTCAAGGCTGCTATCAGCTCTTAAACAATTTGGGGGGGGGGGAATGGTCTTTGTGAAACATGCCTGCCAAGGTCATTTCAGGCAAACTCTATAGGATTCAGGTCCAGGGAATACGCAGGCCGTTGTATATAATCAAAACCTTAGTTTTCTAGTGTGTCCGTTACCTCAAGCGGTCTTGTGTGGCCACGTATTGTTGTTAATAAACATAAATTCTGAATCTACCACACCCTTAAAATGACAAATATGATCCAGAATAATCTCGCTGCAATACCAGTGTGATGTAGCGCTACCTCGCGCAAAGATGTGAAGCGGTGTTTGCCATTATGTATGATGCCTGCCCGTACTCATACGCCAAGGCCACACCCACCATGAACATACTGCTGTGCATAACGTGTTTCCCTCTTTCTCCACTCTTAATTCGTGGCTATAATAACTTGTTATGCAGTGAAACGGGATTCGTCGTAGAACATCACTTTGGATCTTTGTTGGTGACCCCAACCAATACGATGCATCGGACAGGCTTCCGTGCATATAAGCTATGATTTTATCTCCGTGAGGTTTTTGGGATGAAACCTGTGTACCGGTAGTGGTTGAAGGTGTGTGCAGCTATCTTAATAGGAGTTATACTTCTGATTCGTTTTGCCACTAGGGATACATTTTGATCCTCTTGGCATGTGGTGCTCTTACCACGATAACCGGCATGATTTTGCTTAGAATTTCCAGCTTCAGAGGCCTCTTTTTAATCGCGAGATAACACTTTTTGTCCCCATTGCTGTGACCACAGTGGTGACACTTTATCCTGTTTCAAGGCATCCAATTGCTCTCGTCCGCAATCGTAAATACTCAAATGATGTCTTGCTGATATTTTGCACTTAAATTATTGCAACGCCATCTTGAATTTCACAGAAATAAGTTCTTCAACAACCTACTGCGCTATATTGGTTTAACAGGCATGAGTTTTCGTTATGAGTGAAGGTGTGCTTTATACAGATAACGGATCCTGCTCTACCTCGCGTACCCGGATGATCGGCCCTTAATTTGTTTAAACCCATCAAACTTCGTGTATATTTCTATTTGATTACATAGCGTTGAGCATGCAGTATGCGCATTTGAGGCTATTGTGTTAATCTACAATTAATTTTGTTCAATACTTCTCATACTTGGTTTGATTGATAATTATTTTGAACCAAAGGAAACTGCAATTGTGAAAAGAGGAGTAAATTGTGTAAATAACTAATTTGAAAGCTCTTGCAATGGAAATATTAACAATGATTATTATATCTGCATTGCATATTTAATCTTCGCTTTAACAATAAAATAGTTGTGCTACAGCTGAGCTACATAAATTTGCTCTTGATTTTAATATCAAGCTTAGTTCTTTAGTTAACATATCTATCATCTTCATACCTTGAAAATAAATAAATAAAAAAAAAGGGGAACTTTTATCCTAAATGGGTATTCTTTGATGTTGCGTCTCACCGCAAACATTCCAGCTTCTGAAATTGCAATCGAAGCACTTATCCCTACGACACGAATTTGTCCATGTCTAATAAAACTCCATCTCACTGGATTCCCCATGTAATTCGAACTTCCCTCTCCTATAAGCACCCCCTGCCCCTGGGGGAAAGGAAGGGGGCTTTGGATCCAAAGTATGGCGATTTAGAAGACATAGAACCTTATTTTGTTTTTCTCCTCTCTCCTGTCGTGACCGTTCCACTCGTATTTTTGATATCGTCCCCGGAGAATCTGGATGCATTCTCACCTGAAAGTGAGGGAGATTTGTTGATGGGGTCTTTCTTGAATATATTTCTCTCTCCTCTCTCTGGGGAGATTGAAAAGATGTGATAGTTGTGCTAGATCTTTTTGTGTGGTGTGTGGGAGTTGCCGGCGTCATGTTTCCATCGACAGTGCATAAAATAAGTAACCGTGCAGAATATGATTTGCGGCAGTTGTGTGTTTGAAATTGATAAAATAAGTAAAATATATACATAAAAAAATGAAAAAACTAAAATTGTGAAATCAAAGTACCAAATTATAAGGACTTGTCTCCTTTCGCTAAATTATGAAAAGATGTCACCTTTCAAGTTATTAAAAATTATATTTGGTAAAACGAATTACCAAATTATGAGGCGTTGCCTCCTCTAGTCTGTGAAAAACAAAATAGTGAGAATGAAGTACCAAATTACGCGAGTCTTCTTTCAAATTTGGAAGAACGAAATAAATTTTGAGGAGTTGTGTTCTCAGTTGGGAGGAAGGGATGTGTTATTTGCAGGCCTATCGTGCTTCAAACATCTTCCTAACGTTTCTTAGATATTCCTCCATTCTGTAATGTTATTTAATTATTTATTTTTAATTTAAACTTAGTTTATTGCTCCGTTCTTAGAATTGCCTGGATAAAGAAAAAAAAATCTTGAAACTTTTGGCGTAGTACAACAAATTTCAGTTCTTGAGTCTTTAAACTCTACATTCAACTCATAGGAGATAAGTATTTGTTCTCTTCAGTAATATCTAATTAAACGGATTATTATACTTGTATTTTCGATACCGTTCTCGTAGAATATAGATGCATTTTTTACTTAAAAGTACTCACCTACAGAAATGTAGATTTGTTGATGGAATTCCTCCTGACTATATTTTTCTATCTTCTCTCTCTGGGGAGAATGGAAAGATGAGATAGAATAAGCTGAATATTACTATTTTTCAAAAAACACAATTTAAAACCTCGAGGTTTCCTTTCTTAGATGTTGCAAAAATGTTGATGAACTAGTATTGCTTTGCCTATTACTGTATGATGCAATATATTCTTTTCAGAGATGTAGCGTATCAAAATGCTTAATAATTAAGAGAATTCAATAAATTTCGCCTATCAGACAAATATATTAAGTCCTTTTTCAGGACTGTATAAAACCAAAAACCTTCTGCACTCACAGATTTTCTACAACACGACGTTACGCCGTAATTCAGTTATCAGACAAAAACTGTAAAAAAAGTATTGATGTAGCACAAAAACGCTATTTATTGCATCGATACAATCCCAAAAGCGAATTGAGAATTAAAAATAATGAAAGGACAGAATTTACGAATGGAATGAATAGGTAAAAATGTTTCTTCAAATATTTTTTATTCTTCTTTATTTGATTTTTATTTCATGACTTCGAACATTATCGGCAAAACATCCGAGACTTTCTGTACACGGTATGCGCGTCAACAGGTGTGGTCTTATTGGGTTTTACTTGAATCAATAACATTTTTATTTCTCAATGCAATACAATTCCTAAGAACTAAAACAAATTAAAAACCTAGCCGAAAGTTATTATTTTTTAAATTAATCTGCTATTGCTATGGTGAAAGATATACAGATCTATCTATCTATATATATATATTTGAATATAATTTTGTATTGTATTTTTTTAATTGCTTCCTTTATTATCTATAGAAATAGACTTTATAGATAAACCCTAACCCTTTTTTTTTATCCCGTTTTTGACTAAGTCTCTAATTTTTGGAGTCGTATCTGCATCAAAATTTACCTTTGTTCTTAACAACAGCGATCCCCCCCCCCTTTCTCTAAAACTTGTTTCTAATCTTGAAAAGTGCAATCAAAACGTGTGTGGTCACCTCAAGATGGGGGTAAACAAGCTTTTGGAAGTTGAAATTACCCCTGGTTTTCCCGTCTTTCTCAAAGGCTAGAGGGATTAATGCTGAAGGAAATTGAAATGGACTTACTTTTCTTTTCCCAGTTCATGCAACGGAGGTTGAAGAGACAAATGGGAATTAATGATGCGCTATCCCTGCCCATTCTATGTCCTCAGTCTCAGATAATCCCCTGGCTATCGATCGGTCCCCTCTTTATTCTCCCTTCAATTCTTTGTTTGCTTTTCTGTGATACTTTCTGTTTCTGATAATATTGCTCTGTTATTTTTGGTGATATCATTGAATCAACTGTAATTATGAGTATCATGACAAACAGTCACGTAAAAGTCTTGTTTTATCATTTGTTGTGATTTTCTGATTTGATTGTTGATAAACTGTTTTGTCATTTGTATTCCCCATTCAGTTCTTTCTTTTTTGTGATATTTTTGTTTCTTTCTGGCTATTATTGCTGCTGGTTTATGTGATTTTTCTTGAGTCACCGATAATGATAAATATCTTGAGAAATAATCATGTTAAGGGTTTATTTTACTTAGTTCGCAATTTTTTAAATTTTTTCTTCTATATAAGGGTTTAATTTGATAATTGATTAATTAAAATTAAATGGTCGTTAGCATTTCCCATCATATTCTTTTCTATACCGTAATATTTTTTTCTGTTATTGATAGTATTGCTGTTATTTTTGGTGATTTTCATGAATCAACTGTTATGAGTATCATAACAAATCTTTGGTCATTCGTTATGATTGTTGACTTGATTGTATATAAACTGTATAGTCATTCGTATACTTTATTTTCCTGTGATATTTTTCTTTCGGATCGGATGGAATAAAATTTCTTTTATTTCAATTTATTTTTTATACGCTAAATGAGTTTTTCTTATATAAATTACTATTCTTATATGAATTTCAATTCCAAAAATTCTTTAATTTACCTTTACTAGAAATAAATGGCCCACCGAAAGGTTAAGATATTTTTCTTTCTATTTCTGTTTGTATTGCTGTTATTATATGTGATTTCTAATACTTTTTTTAGTGATTTTCATTAATCATTGGCATATCTGATCACAACAAATAATCACGTCTTTCTTTCGACACTCTTTTGATTGGTGAATTCGTGGCGTCCCAAATTAATAGTTAAACTCACTAACTAACCTAAGCTTTATTTTTCCCTTTCAATTCTTATTCCTTATTCTCATTCCTTCAATTACCGTGATTCTTTTGTTTCTGATTAAATTACTGCTTTTTTTGTGTGGCGATTTTCATGAATCGGCAGTAATTATGAGTATCACAACAAAAATATCACGTTTCGATTTTTGTTTCGTTGTTACTGTGATAAGGGAATTAATAAGCTTACTGTTCTATTTTTCACTTATTACAAATCTCGATATTGTTGGCTTGATATTAGCCATTAAATGAATTGAAAAAAAAAGTAAGATATTAACTAATGAAATAAGTTCTTACTGATCAAAGAAAATATAGTAATTGAACCAGCAATGTTTTTCCTCCCCTTTTATTATTAAATAGAGTAATGAATGCTGTAAACTAAATCTTAATAGACCAGCTCTATTATTTGTTTGTATTTTTCAACTTAAATCTAGAAATAATTGGGACGTATCGATTTTCCGAAGCGCTTATAAAGCGAAACCTGTGGTATAAAAAAGCGTAAGGTATTTCTTCCTCGTCAAAGAAAGATACTCACACGGGAAGAAGAAAGCATCGCTGTCAGAAGTAGTTTTCTTTTCTGACATTGTTTGTTTCTGTACATACCTGTTGGCAGGGTGTTTTGGGCTTCACCGCTATCACGCCTATCCACAGGGATGGGTCGCTAGTTGCATTGTGGACATTTCCGGTTGTTTACCTTGTGGCACGTGTCTTTTCCAATTATGCATTTGCTGCCTACTTTTTTTTTCAGCTTTATTACAGGCTTGTCGGATGTCATTAGGATTTCAGAAGCGTTTACAAAGTGTAGTTGACACCCGATGTACTAAAAGTGAAAGCATGTTTTGTCATCTGAGATACTGATCCACAGCCGTGTGTGTTGTCATTTTTGTTTTGTTCACCTTTATTCTTTATGTATTTATTCATTCTTTATTTATTTATTAGAAGATATACTTTTTAACTATGCTGATCCACATTGATCCATACAAGAAACTTTCCCAATAATCTAGGGTCTGGAGGCTTCTCCTAGTCCTGATAATATCGTGATAAATGTGATATCGATATCGTAAAATTAAATCAGGCTCCGGTTCTTGACTTTTTTTAGTCTAACGGATGGCCAATTTTGGAAAACAAATCAGAAAATATTCTTATTGTATTGACTTATAGCTGTTTACAACTGTAAGAAAAATCAAACAAGTTACGGAAGTGGATATGTATTGTACATTTTTAGTCTCAAATCACTTTCAACGGAGAACTTTTGAATGACGTAACATAACACTGGGTCTAGTGAATCGTTCGAAAGTATTAGACCCCAAGATTTATCTTAGCCGAAACCAGGGACTAATATAGGGGCCTTTATATCTATGGCCGAAACTCTCGATCAGTGCCCACGCTGCCGGCAACCAAATCTTTGTCCTTGGACCACGGGTCGGGGACTAGAGAATTAAAGTAAAAAATTTTGATTACGTACGAGTTGAAAATAGCTAATCAACATTTATCTGCTTTATACAAGTAAAACTTATCTAAAAATAGAGCTGCCAACTGCTACGCTTTATGCAAAATATTTTATAAGACAAACAAAAACTAAACTTTTGGAATTTTAGTAATTTTGTCAACCTTTTAAAAGCTTTACCGCGAGGGAACTGGAACAAAAATCATTCGCTTGTAATGTGGTATGAAGAATCACTTTAAATTAAAGTTAATAAAGAATGCATTATGAACAAGAAGCTATCAGAAATTTTACCGCTAAGTGTAAAAGCATCCCTTTAAAAAAATTAAAAATTTAATTTTAAATTTAAACATTTTGGGATGACTACTTTCGTGTTTAAGCGATACATTTGTTTGAAGAAAGTGTTTTCTTTTCGAGTTTTCGTCCAGTTGATGAATAATTAAGTCCATTTTTAATATTGCATGTTTTTTCTAACTTTTGAACCAGCTCTGTCGTTAGCGAAACTAAACTAATCGCAACATGAGAACTGAACCGTTATGCTTATTTCTACACAAGGCTATTAAAAGTTACAAAAGTCTTGCTGATATCACCCCTCTCCCTTGTCGGCCAAAATCGGTAAATCACAATCCTACCCCTATAGGTTCTCATGTAATATTTAAAGGACATCTCATTTAATAAGTTGCTTATGTATTTGACTTAAATTATTTTAAAACACTAGCAAAGTTTGTAGCATTTTTTTAATTTATATGGTGCTAAAATATTTCTTTGCAGTGACATAATAAAAATATAAGTACTTTGAAATAGTTTTTCTTATCAGAATATTTTTATAATCACTTATTCTTTTTATACATCAGAAAGGTCCTGGGTTCGAGTCCCGGACAAGGTATGGATGTTCTTTCATTCTCTGTACCATGTGTCCTTATTGTGGCAGCAACATTGGCCTACCTTATATGGTACCCCTGAAAGAGTGGCCAACAAATCTACCCTACTGATACCTGATTGGCAAGTGTCAATCGGGTGGGTATTGGATTAAAAAAACAAATATACTTTTTATATTCAATATATTTATGGTTTATATGCTCTTATATTTGAACGGTGCCTTATTAAATACATTGCTGATGTATTCAATTTACACAATTTATTTCAAATCACCGGAAAATTTGGTAACTAATGCTTAATTTGTAAGTTCTAAAATTTTTATTTATTTGTTTATTTTTTGCTGTGCATAGAATTAAAACTATTTGAAATTGTAAATATATTTTTTTAATGTTGTATTAAAACATTTTTATAATATATATATATATTTCTTATTTCTGAACCGGTACTATTCTAAAATATGCTATTGTCCCCATGTTGAACCATTTCTTTCTTTCATTCCCCTGGCATTTGGGATCGTACTTTGCGGCGTAAATATTAAGTTGTTTCCTTTATTGTTACTAAGTAACTCGTAGAAAGTGGAACGTAATTTTGCATTTTTACTTTTGTTGTTCCGTCAAAATTTTACACAAGCATATTATTGTAGTTCTTGACCTCTTCACCCCTTGTTGCCCTGTTTGGTTAACTTGACCCTTTACGTAACATCAAATTTCGATAAAGTGACATACTTTTGCTGTTTAACGAATTGTGGTTGCGAAATGCAGTTAGTTTTACATTTCTTGTGGGTTTGTAACATTTGTTGAAGTAGTGTAACCAGACTGGCCATACTGCACTTGAAAGGGTTAACATTTCCTTTTAATATTTTTTTTTTTCAAAAGAAAATTTTTTTTTCGGTTCCGTTCTGAAGAAATATTTTTCCTTCCTTTCTTTTCGTAGCAATCGCAAATCCCAATTAGGTGTAAGATTTTAACGAGCTCCAAATTATAACGTTTATTTTTTCTGTTAAAATGCAATTTAAAATTTCCTGTATGTATGTAACTTTTTATAAGTTTGTGGAGTGTATAAGTTCATAGAAACATGGACGGTTTGTTGCTTGCATTCACAATTTTGGTTGGAACGTTTTATTATTATTTCAGTTCTTTTCATTGTTGAAATAAGTGATGTAAAAAAATAAAGTAATATCTATTTGAACTTAAAACTATCATGATAATTTTTTTTATTGTAATTATTAGACAGTTGCATGTAAGTGATTTCAGGCTCATTATTATTTTATCTTTCAAAAGCAATACAAATATTTGATCTTGCCTAATTTGGGTGTGGAGATTTCAAATCTAAAATTGTTTTGCTTCTAAAGCTGCAAATTTTTTTAATGACATTCTTTGTCTATTTTCTTGTTGAATTTTATATATGTTTAAAAACATTACGTATAACAGGAGATCGCGTTAATGTTGCGATAAATTTCTAAGGGAGTTAGGGCACATCAGGATTAAAATTGCATAAGAAACTGATGCCCAGAAATGCCATCGTACGTGGTTAGGGGCGCTTCCCTATTATGAACTGTTCAGAGGCATCCGGAAAAACAGTTCGTAATCGGCGTGGCGTATGACATTTCCAGGCAAGGTTTCTATTTAATTTTATTCTTGGTGATATGCAAAACTGCCCTACAAGTTTGTTCGCAACATTTATGCGACCCACTCTTATGTATAACGTATTTCAACTCTTACATTTCGGCAAAAAATAGACTAAAAATGTCATTAAAGAAAAAAAAATTGTAGCTTGCAGAGAAAGAAATCGATTGCAGACTGGATTGGTCGTGAAAAGATCGCAAGACCCGTTAACACGTTGAATGCCATGGGGGTCAGCGGTGACCGGCACTGAATTTGTACGTAGCGCCACGGGGATCAGCGGTGACCGGTGAAGACAAGGATTATTAGAAATACATAATTCGAGTAAATTTGTAATGCTTTTAATTTTTTTATATTATCGTTATTAAAATGGTTTGAATAAATTAATGCAATACATACTGAAAAAATCATTTTGACCAGACGGGCAAGCCATGTAAAATTAGCGTGGCATTCAAGTGTTTAAAAAAAAAAAATCTCATTCAACAGAAAACAAAATAAAATTTGCCTATCAGTTCTAGTAAAATGTTTAAGGTTCCACATTTTAAAACGCTCAGACATATATAGGTTTTTGTGAAAGCGATAAATAAAAAGTTTTTCTAATTCGAACAAATGAATCCCCTCCAGCATTTACCCTTTTTCCTACACCATTTTCTTACCTGTTGTTTTTCTTTTATGCCTGATAAAAATGTCCGCATAATAATTTGTCACCTTGCCGCTAATGTCTGAAGATTAGCAATGAGGGAATGTGATTGCGCAAGGCGTATTTGGCTTTCTTGGCACGTTTCATAAGCAGAAATATTATATCTCCTAACTCTTCTTCTGCCCCTTTGTCATTTGATTTGTAGAAATGTAAACGTCGCCGTGCTTTTCAAATATGAAATTCGACACTTTTTTTTCTCCCGACGAATACGGAAAAGATATTTAGTTTCTTTTACGTGTGTCTGATGTTAATTAAAAATTCCTGTTTTCATATTTTGGGTTTTGTGTCAAGCATGTGGATAAATAATGAGGGTAGTTAGGGTGTTTGTTGTCAGTTTTTAAATTATAACTGTTACAAAAACTGTTTCAGTATTCACCCCAAAAATTTACTAATCTTTGGTCAAGCATAGAAATTTTTATAAAATGTAGTATTATTTTCATTGAAATATGCTTAAATTACATTCATAAATTTTCGTGCATGAAAAATAATACTTTATTTTAGAAGTAAAATGGTGCGCATATACACCATTGGCCAAATCAATGAACAAACCGTCATTGAGCTAAATAATTTTTTTTTTATGAAATTTATTTTATTTAATCTAAAAATTGTAACTTTCAGCCACTATAAAAATATAGGATTAATACCAAAAGGAATAATTATACATTTTCAACAGGGTTGGGTTTTTGCCGTCAAAAACTGATTTTTGACATGACAGTGGTAAAAACCGTCAAAAACCTACTGTTTTCTTTAATTTATGGCATATAGCGGACAATATATTATTTTCACTTAATTGCCTTTATAAATGAATGTTGTAGATGAAATTGCTATTGATTTTGCAACTATATACACATATTGTCTTATAGAAGGATATACATTCATACAAAAATATTTTAACATACTTATTGAAAATAGTGATACTTAACCTTTATCATTATAGCTTGATTTGCAAAGGATTCAAAATTTTGCACTTCTTAATTGTTAGAAATAAAGAAACAAAAAAAACTTGAAGCTATTATTAAATTCAAGAACTAAAAAGAATTTAAAATTTGGCATTTCTTAAATATTAGAAATAAGCTAAACAAAACTTTCAAAACGCGTAACTACTAACAAACTTTAAGTCAGGAATGACTTGACATTCTTCAGTAATGTAATATGCCAAACAAAATTATGCTTCGAAATGTTGAAAATTTTGTTTAGTATCCTAATATTTTACTTCAAATAGTATGATTTGATATAATCATGTTGGGAAAATGCAAAAATCTGTTCTTAAATATCTTTTAACAACTTTTTTTCTAATTTTATTGCCCAAAAATGAATTTATTTTAAATCATAAGCAGTTAAACTCAAATTAAAATACAGTTTTATCAAAACTATGGGTTTTTGACAGTTTTTGACATGAAAAACCATGGTATAAACCGGTAAAAACCGCCATGTGTCAAAAACTTGCCAACTCTGATTTTCAAAAAGTCAAACTTGTCAATAACCGTTTAATTTTTTTTTTTTTTTAAATTTATAAATAACTGTTGTTAATTCTGCTCCAACGTGTGGATGACCCCACAGTTTTAGAATAATTACTCTTAAAACAACTTCATTATAAGTTTACCCTCAGTTTTTAAATGATTACTAGCTCTCTCAACAGCTTCAATTTATGCGTAGCACAAGTTTATTTTTTAAAATAATAACTTTAAACAGGTACAATATAGAAAGAGCTTATTTTTTCCAATTTGTTTACTCCAAAGAAGCAGGAGTAGAGAAACAAAAATCTGATATTGATTGACTTCTGAAATTATTTACTATATTCAATGCCTGAGTACTTTCTTTGTTTTTATTTTCATTTAGTGGTATCAATACTTATAAGGTAAATTATTTTGAAATACATACAGTTGGAAATTAATCAAGTACTTGGCATTAATTTAAGAAGGTGAATAAATCAGAAAGTTGAACTTAAATATTGCAATGCAGAGATTGAATCTTAACATGAAGGACAGCAAAACTGATATATTAATCTTCTGTTTAACATTGGTAATAAGGCAAAATTTTCTTTTCAAATATCGAAAAGCTTAAGAGATTGTACTAAGGTAGATCTCATAGCACATACGAATGACTTTAATAGTTGTCGCTTGAATAAAAAATGAAATTTTGATAATTAAAATATTTTTTTATTTAAAAGAACGTCATTTTTCAAATATCTCACATTTAACATTCAGAACCAGCCGGGTAAAAAACAAAATTTTTGCTGATTACTGAGATCCCTTAAACTTTTAGAATCCGTAGCATCTCTAATAAGAGTTTAATGAATATGTCTTAGCAAGGAGTAGAAGCTTTATCAGTAGATTAGCTTGTTTTTGCTTTTTCCTAATCAGTAGCCGGCTTTCTTATCTTAAATAGCCAACAATTGAATATATTGTAAATTTTCTCGTCTTTCTTTGCTTAAAGTATTTTGGTCCAAAATTTGTTTGATGTCAACTAATAGAAGGCGATAAAGCTGTAATATATCTCCATTAATACTGTTTTGTTCATGAATGCTTTCTGTTTATTCGGAAATTGCTTTAAATAAAATAACCTTTCCCCCCACTTATACTAAAAAATATTTCTACAAATAAAATCTTAAATCAAATTATTATTAAATTTTTGAATGTGTATTGCTGTTTTTTACTCGGCATTAGGGGCCGTTCAAAAAGTACGTACATACCGAAGGGGGGAGGGAGGGGATTAGCTATTTTGTACGGTTTTGTACGATGGGAAGGGGGGGGAGAGGTATTATACAAATTACGTATATTATAAGCATACACCAACTTCAAATTCGACTTTTTCCTACACACTCCTTAAATAAATATTTAATTTTATTTAAAACATAATTATTTTAATTTTTATGAAAAAGGGGGGTAGACTAATAAAATGTACGTACTTTAAGCGGGGGGTGTAAGATCTTATGTAATGTACAAAGGGGGGAGGGGGTTAAAATTTCTCCATTTTTGTGTACGTACTTTTTAAACGGCCCCTTAACTGTTTCTGATTGACAGGGTGCGTTTTTAAAAAATGCTTAAAGGTGCTTGTTTTTGATTTGCGTATTTTAAAAGCCGTTAAATGAGTGCTTTTTTTTATTCGGGGTTTGTAAAAAGTGCTTTATTTTCTATTTTTCTAAAAAGAGATTTTTCTTTTCTTTGCCGTGTCGATTTGTCTTTCTAACTTGCAAAAAAAAAATCACGATTTTGAAAATTTTCCTTGCAATATTGATCAGAAACTAGTTACTTTTTTATGATTATGTTAAGTTTTACAAAATGTTTTTGAATTTTATTAATTTTATGTTTATAAAATTTTTTTAACTTTTTTAAACAATTTTTTTAACGATAATTTTTTAAACGATTAAAAAAAATTTTTAAACGATAGAATTTTTTTTTTATTACTGCACATATACTAATTAAATGCGTGAAAGAAAAGAAAATCTTTCGCAAAAATCAGAAGATTCAGTAGTGGTTTGCCATACCAAAAAGTAGTTGATCAAGCTATTGTTGGTTGTTCAAACTATGTGGCCAGCCCTTTGCTATGTTTAACTTATAGTACTCTCAATGTCTCCGAAAACTAATGTTTGTAGCCTTAGCAATTTTACTCAATTTCAGTCCTTTCTCATAATGCCCGGGAAGCACATTGTTCCATCCATATAAATTAGTATCTTTGTACAAAAACGATCTAAATATGTTGCATCACAGGTATCTGTAATTGCCTCGAAATTGATTCATACTGGAATATTTTGCCTATTCTACACCAACCCGTTCAAAAACAAGCTTTTTGTCACCAAAATTAAAAAAATTTAATTTTAGTTTAATTTGTATTATAACTATTCCTTAGAAGAAGTTTCTTTTTGTTTTGTTTGATCTTATATTTATTTTTGTTCCGAACTTTATTTATATGCTTATCATACCGTTTGATTTTATTACATGGAATTCGCAGTAGTAATATTTTATGTTCGATGTGTACAACAACTTCTGCCAGTTTTGTTATCTAACTCATTCCCTAAGGCAGAAAGTGTACAAAACTTGACATACGTCGCAGAATAATTTTTGCTTGAAGTAGGACTACTTACGTCCACGTTCCTACAAAGCAATTTATGCCCCAAACGGGGTGAAAATTTTAAATGCCGTTAATAATTTATTTTTTTATATAAAAAATTGATATAAACTACGAGAATGTTTTGACGATACCCACGGAAAATTTTTAATTATCAAAAGTTCTGTTCCAGAGCAATAGATATAATTATAATGAAATTAATTTTTAATTTCAATTCCTTTCAAAGAGTTTACCTTTTTTAGGTAAATAAGAATACCATGATTTTCATTATTTTGTACGTCATGTCATTTGAGTTTAGTGTGGATTTTATCTTCTATAAAGGAAATAGATTTCTGTTTGCATTTTCAGTTTCTGTCCGGGAGTTGACCTTCTTTAGGTAATTTGGAATATCACGATTTTCGTTATTTTATAGGTTTTGTGATTTGAGTAAAGCGTAGTATAGCTCTTGTGGACTCGTGAGTCATTAAATTCTGCATTAAATTACAATATCAGGTAAAGTGGAATTATTACTCCAAGCATAAAGAGCTTGCCTCTCAATAAGGGGACCCAGGTTCGAATCCCAACGATGGTTATTCAATTCGAATTCTACTCCCCGGTTCGCCCCGACCATAATTATGACATAAAAATATCTTCAGTGGCACGCAGATCATGGGCTAGAATTCCCTTGCTGTCGTGCTGTGTGAAATTTTCGTAGTTTTACTCTCCATGTAACGGCACAAATGTGTATTTTCATCAATAAGGCCTCCGGGAAGACTATATTTACAATACTTGATTTTAGAGTTCCTTTGTCTTTTGGGTTGTGTTCAAAATTACAAGACTACGGAGTTAAATGTTGATAGTCGTGATTCTGAAAATGGACCAGCTGTTCATCACCGGTTATAAAATTTTAAAAGATGAATAATTAATTAAATAAATAAAAACAGTTTTGAAAGTGTATAGTTAATTTTTCTAATATCTCCAAAAATGAAAAATATCTGCTCTGAATTAAGTGAAAAACTAAATAATTACTCTTGTTATTACTGTAATAAAAATATTCCCCAGAACTCTGTTTTATAAGCATAAAAACTGTTGCTTCTTCTAATACTTGCAGAATTAGGGTGGGGGAAAAAACCTGCACCAGTCTTATCACAACACTGAATTAGTTTAAGAAATTAAGCCTTAAAAAATTTCTCACTGTATTTTTTAGATTACGGAGTTTTTTGCGTGTGTTTATTTTATTAAGTTACTTATAAAAATTCGAATAAAATTGCAATCAAATATCTTATGAATTTAATCTATCATTAATTTTTATTAAGGGGAAAAAAACTGCGTGACTTAAATACAACCTTCAAGTTTTTTTTTTCTTTTCCCCTTGAAATTACTAAGTATATTTCCGTAAACACACAACAGACTTCTTTCTCTCTGGCAACCAATTTCATTTAAAAAGCTGATGTCATCCCATTGTCCAAACTTAACCTCAAACACGCGAATAATGTCGACACAAAATTCCAATAGGTAAAAAATCCGGTGTAGGCGGTGCGATGTCCTTTTCAGCCAAGATTGGCCGTCTGAAGGCCAATGCCAATGTTGGCGATCAATATTCCAGCACGCTTTCTGCTTGGCCCCCTTGGAAAGATTCCAAGTTTTTCCCGCGATCTCTTCATTATTTTGTTTGATTCTTCCCTTTTTTTTTTTTTTCATTTTGTTCGTTTCACCCATACCTACTTTTTTTTCCAGTATTATTGGATATTTTTATCTTTCATGAATGCCCCCCTTTTTTTCTTCTCACCCCTGAGGGATGTTAGGGGAAAGAGAGGACGAGCTGGATGGCTGAGTTGATAAACTCAGTTATGCATAGCTGGGCATGAGCGTGTTCGACTGAAAGCATCGTATATGTTGTGTATAGTGGGGGTTGTCTTGGGAGGGAATTTAATTTTGTAAATTTGATTTGCTTTTTAATATGGCCGCAAATAACGAGACTACTCTAGTGGAAGGTAATCCGAATGTTTAGTAACAGCTGGCAGAGGTTCTCTTTATTCTGCGTTTATTTAGAGTGTTATTAGAATGTAAGAAACGCTACGTGATATGTTATGTGCTGTTGTTGTTTTTTTCGAATATTTTTCTCTTTAAGAAATTTATCCAATTTCTTAAGTGCTGCTCATAGTTTAAAAGAACAAGTTGCTGTTAGAGTAAATATTCATCTTCTAAACGGTTGTACTGATTAAATATGTAACGCTTACCTGCCAAGTCTCCTGTTTTTTTAACGAAGGCTAATTCCTGTATTTTACGACTATCTCCTGTTTACCCGTATATTCGCAAATTTCTCCGTTTTCATTGAAGAAATTAAAAAAAAAATTGATAAAATATCCGCTGATGGCAAAAATACTTCTCTTATTCCTTAACAGATAGCGCTGTTGCCGGTACTCCAGTATATTGAGTGTTAATAGTATAAGTAAATATAAATAATGGTTTAAAAAATCTTCTTTAGGTTAATATTTATTTACATATTACTATTAGGTTTAGTTTTATTACTTCGCTTAATGTAAGTGCTTATATTATTTCCAATTTTGAATTTCTCTTTTTGACTTACATGATTCTGCTTGACGTGTCAAAACTTTACTCGTAGCTTAAAAAATGCCGCTAGTAAAATCGCCGTTATTTTATTTCTCCAATGTTGGCAAGTATGGAACGTAATTTAGTGCCTTTTGTGAAGTGGTTTTTACATGATATTCAACAGGGTAATAAAGTAAGAGAAAAAAATATCTAATAAATGAATTTCGAATTATAAAATTTTGTAAATTTGTAAAATTTCAAGCATCAAAATAATGGCACGTAATTTGGTTTTTAATTTTAATCCCGAATTTTTAGTAGGATAATTATAAGCGATCAAAACCAAAACTACTAATTACGTAAAAATGTAAACATCCAAAATATAAACTGTAGTTTAGTGAATTTTATTCCGTAGCTACCAGCTCTACTGCATTTTGAAAAGATACTTTAAAATTGTGTACTTTCTTAGAATTTTATATATAGGCACACACTTATATATATGCTATATGTGTAAAAATAATCTCTTCTTCCCTGCTCATGTCATCTTGAGTTTTTATTGTGGTTCAGCCTAATTGATGCTGTTGGTCATAAATTAAGACGTTAACCACCTGATGGTACCAACAAAAAAAGGAACCATATTTTTCTTCTCTTTCGAAATCATTTGAACTGATTGTGCTAAAACTTTATATTCAAATTGCGGAATGCTATATTCCAATAACTATATTTTTGGTTAAATAAATAATCCTAAGAAACTGACGCGGTAAGATTTTCTATTAAAAACTTAATTAACTTCAAAAATATACAAACTAGAAATAACAGTAAACATATTTCAAGGTTTCAAAAACAAGCGCTCATTTTCATGACTGCCAGGCTTGAAAGGGAAGAAATGTTAGTTACTTCACTTTGGTTTTTTTCTCAAAGTAATATGTTGTTGATTCTTTGTATAAGGAGTAATAATTGAAATTATGTAAAATCTTCTGCATTTTAAAACCTATTAAATAAAGAAGTAACAAAAAATTATGTGATAAAGTGAATTTCAAAATATAAATTTTACAATGTTTATAACTTACAAAGCAATAACGTTTCTCATGAAGGTCTTTTATAACATGCTTCAGAGTTTTTTGTTTTTATTTCACGAAAAAATATTAGGTATTAATTTCTTCTACAACGGAACAATTCATTTTTTACCCTTCAAAGTTGTATTGTAAAAAATAAATACATAAATAGATAACAATGCTGTTTTAAAAAAAATGAGTTACTAAACAAAATCAAGTAACTATCTATTAATATTTTATGATTGTGTCTAATATTTGTTTTATTTATATTTTCTAAGTATTTAATGATATTTTTTTTCCAGTTTATTTGCGAAGTTGCGGTTAGCTTTGATACCTGTACTTGTTGATACAGTTGTCTAAAAAAACGGCCTATTTTTCCCATTATTATAACTTTACTATTAAAGTAAATTACCGTGGTCACATGCGTCGGTCAGAGTTATCTTAAATTTCTTATAATTTGAAATTTGTCCTAAAATTTTAATTTTTGACCTTAATCTTCCTAAAATGTAGAAACTCCCTTCTCATTTCAATCATACTAAATATTATTTTTAAATTACGATTTGGGCATCAAAGGGTTTATGAAACTAATCATGTAAACAATAATGCATGAATAATGTTCTCCAAACATCCGGATGGGAAATATTTTTCGCTTCTTCCGTAAAATTAAAGTTAACTGAACTTGCTTTGAAACGAAGCGTCTCATTCATAAAAATAAGGCTTTTCAGTTTCTTTTTTTTTTTTCTAACCAAGAAAATAATACAATAAGCCTTATAGTTTTCTTTTTATAATGACATTTGATAACGAGCGAACGTAGATCCTATTTTAAATGTTTTCTTTGTAAATTTCATTTATATTCGCATTTGGTGCAAATTATGTTTATCTGAATATATATATATATTTTTTCTTTTCTTTTTTTTGCTAGTAAATGGCTCTGAAACACAATATTTTGGGTGAAAAATAATGCATTCTCTTTTTATTCGTTTAATAAGCTCTTAGAATTCGAACATTTTTTCTTCTTATTTTGCTTGTGATAGAATAAATTACGAGCAAAATGTTGGAAAAGGTACTGTTGGAAGGATGCTGGAAAAGTTAATTTTCATAATGTTTTCTTTAAAAGCTATTATTAGTTTTTGTTGGACGCCTTTTCATTTACAAATAACAAAACGTTATTTCACCCTGTAATATTTTTTATTATTTCAGTTTTTTAAAAGTACTGTTTACAATGATTTTCTGCATCCCGGATGTGATTTTTGTTGTTGTTGGGAATGAAGAGTAATTATAATTATCTTTACATGGAGTTCAATGGCCATAATTTATTGATCCCGACATTTTTGCTTTGCGCGATTTGATTTCAACTTTTGAAATTTTATATCCCCTATCATTATTTAAGAAAACTTGTGAGAACTAAAAAAAAAGGGGGAAAAAGAGCGGAAATCGCGATTATGAACATCGAATAAAGGAAGATGTCTGCTGTGTTTTGAAATAGTTTTTAAAGGTAATTGTAATAAGAGTTAAGCTTGTGAAACCTCTTCGTAAGTTTTTCTTTTAAGAGATGTTGATTTTAAAATTACAAGAACATGAATGTCTTGCTGTGAGAAAAAAACATGCGGGTCACCCTAAATAACTTTTGATCTAATGATCCTTCATGTTCTAGGACTCAATCTTAATGGTTCTAGAGGATAATCTAAAGTATTCTAATTAGTCAGTGCTTGCGTTATTTTAAATTACGAAATCAGACACAAAAACGTAATTTCTCTGACTAACATACCTTTTTTTCTTCTTCGGATTCGGATTTCTGGGAAATATGGTACTAATAGTTTGGTCAGGAGTGCGGTCGTAAAATTGGCCACCTTAATGTTAATTTTACCTTGAGCATGTTTTGCCGCATGGCGAAAACTTTTTAAACGGATTTAAAAACATTTTGCACACAATTGAAAAATTTATTTTTAATTATAATTCCACATCAAAATATAATATTTAATAAATATTTATTATTTTTCACTCAATTTAATAACAGTCGAAAGAAATTTGAGCTGTAACGTATCAATTTTTTTTATATTAATGCAAAAAAGAAAAAGAAAAAGGCAATTTTAAATGGCAAAATACAAAATTTGAGCGAAATCGGTTAATAAGTTTCTTAGAAATCGAATTTTAATTGGAACAATATCACTCAGATTGCGGTTACCCCTATATTTCGGGGGTCAGAAATTCGAATCCGCCCGTAAATAAGGTATGTTTATTCAGAGAGTAAGTTTTTGTGTCTGATTTCGTTAGTTATAATATCGTCTGCACTAATTAATTAGCATATTTCAGATCATCCCCTTGAACCTTTATGATTGAGTCCTAAACCGCGTAGATCCGATCATTAGATCAAAAGTTATTCAGGGTGGTTCGTTTTCCATTTTGCTCACTGTATATATCGTATTTGGAATAATTCTGTTAAGTTATTGTATTAAGATGAGTAAACAGTATAAAATACAGTAAAGTGTAATTAATTGTATTGGAAAATATCACTTTTAATTAATATTGGAAAACATGCGTGAAACCCCAATTCGTTTTAATCGAAAAATGAATCTGGAGAGATTTATAAATCCTCATCTAGACAAGTGCTTAATTGGTGCAGCATAGTTCTTTATTACGACACGGGATGAGATGTAACAGAGATCTAATGATAAATGAAGAGATTGAGTAAGGTTATAAATTATTTCGCTTGTTCGCGACATGTATACAGCAGTCTGATAGAATCTTCTTCGTTTCCCAAGGGTAAGAACTAAGGAGATAATTTACGGTTTCTGGAAAAATAAAGTCATCAGTTTTAGTCATTTCATGGTTAAGCTGTTTTAAGTATATTGTGAAGGGAAATGAATTTTCTCAGAAAACAGATCCTGAGGAATTGTGTGTTTTTTCGGTAAAATAAATGAAAAAGATGGTTAATTTTACTTTCGTTCTTGAAGGAACGCTACAATAGCAATTTCACTGGATAAAATAAAAAGTTTAAAATGTTAATATACAATTGTATACACAGGGGTCTGTCCAGACATTTTGTGAAAGGTCCGTTTTTGTAAAATTGTGAAAAAATTACTCGTAATTTGTGAATATAAAATAAACGTTTAGTCACATTCTTTCAACCAGGGTCCGCTTTTGTGAATTTGTGCAAATAGGGTCCGTTATTGAAAAAAAACTTTTTCAATGAGTTTTTAAATTGTAAAGACATACAAGATTATGCTCAACACTGTAAAATTATAATTAAAGAAATTAAATTTTCAAAAATAAACAGCAATTGCAGCTACTAAATTAGCGATGCACCATATAAATATTTGGTATTTAGCCTATACTGCTGAACGCAGAATATTCATTTCGGAGGAATAAAGGAAGAAGCGTCTGCCGAAGACAAAATTTAGTTCGTTTACATCTGTCTTTCTTCCCGCCCCTTCCTCGGAAAGGTTTATTCAATTAACAAAAAAATAATGAAGATAAAAAATTTTGTGAAGGGTCCGATTAAAAGATAAATTATTTTGTGGAGGGTCCGTTTTTATAAAAAGATATTTTGTGAAGTGTCCGTTAACGGACCCAAATTTCTTCTAAACAGACCCCTGATACTCAAATATCAAATCATGTTCTGCCATGGGCTTACGAAAAAAAATAAAGCATTTTTCATTTGTAAACGAATGGTTGAAAAAATTCGTATTAATAAATTTAAGTTACATTTTAATAAGGTTTTCGCAAAATTATGAAGCATCATTAAAGCTGCTTAAATTTAAAAGCTAATTTTTGTATTAAAAAAGGCATAAATGTTTCCTTGTGAAGGGCTATGGGGCAAAATAGTGATAGACATTTCTCCCAAAGTTGATATTGTTATTTAAATTGTTCTGTAGTTATGTCTCCGAATAGTAGATATTCAGGAAACTTAACTAGTTTCCAGAATTTCCACTAAAAGTCAAAGCAGTGCTCAGAAACATCGTATTGCCTTTATGGAAAATCGTGATGTTTTTCTCCCAAACGCTTTCTCGAATTCTTTGTAAACGTGCCTCATTGCATCAAACATTCCAGCTCAACATTTTAATTTGCCATCGTGCCATGCAAGCAATTTTCATGCCAATTAGTAATAAAAGTGCATATCTGTCCACTAGTAAAAATTGAGCTTGTTGACAAACGAATATCCAAACAGTGCTTACTGTGAAATAGTGAATCGAATGCAACAACTTGGCATAGTGGCAACATAAGTCCATAACAGGGAAAAGTCACGAAATGTTATTATTCTGGATGAATCAGGGAATTTAAATAAAATGTCAAGGAAAATGAAGTATACCTAGAAGTCCATTATTTTTTCCTATCAACTTAAGTTTGCAATTTTTTTTTAAATGTTTATTTTTAATTTTAATAGCTTTTTTTGGTGTTTTGTTACATATTTTCGGATTAAAAATATAACATCGAAAATAATATCTATACCACTTGTTAAAAAATCAGGGAAATTCAATGAATAATGTTTTTTTTTTTTTTTTTTTTTTTTTTTTTTTTTTTTTTTTTTTTTNTTTTTTTTTTTTTTTTTTAAAGTGTTTGGTGCCACCATAAATAGGGAAAAAAAAGTTAAGAAAGACTACGTGGTTCAATACAGAACTCTTATTAATCTTCCAAAGAATTTTTTTTATCTTTCTTGCAATAAATTGAGCAAATAGTAATCTTACGTTAAAGAGCGCAAACGTGATCTTCTAGTCACAAATAAGAAAAGTGGGCAATAGGGAAAAATCTGAGAACCACGATTGTACCTTTTAACATTTACGCAAGCATTTTGGAGTGTTGTTGACTTAACAATGGTTTTGGATTTATTTTCCTGCTCTTAGTGAATTTCTGAGGATTTGGAAGTGAATGTGGCTTAAGCGTTATGCAAGGCAAATTGATGAAATTCTTCGTTTGATTTTCGAAATGCGTGAAAAGATTTTTAAAAGTATTTAGTCGATTGCGTTGTCGTTGGATTATCTTAAGCAATGTTCAAACCTTATAAAATTAACTTGTGTCGAAACCTCAAAGTTTGTAACAATAGGAACTATATAGAAAGAGTTTTTATATTCAATTAGTATTGGATTTACTTTTAAACAGTTGCTCGCAGCAAGGTTTGGTATCAACTTTTTTAAAAGAAAAGTCGACTTAAATTAATTTTTAAATTGGATATATTTTTATTCTAATGTTTTATGAGTTTTTTTCTTAGATTTTTTTTGCAAGTACTATCATTGGCTTGTTTATTCATTTATAAATGTATGTAATGATGCATTTTCTTTAAATTGCAACTACCATTAACAAATTAAAGTACTCTAGATTTATCAGTCTTGAGCGAGTTGATATTTATGCATTTGACTTCAACCTCATCGCTGCTTTAAAATTTTTTAAAAATAAATAAATAATAATTAAATAATGATTATATCTTATTTCCGTAATTTCAGTTCTGAAACGAAAGGATATTTATTACCTCAGATTTTCCTTAAATATCTGCGGTTTCTTGCTGTCAAAGAGAAATTTTTGCGGTATGGGCTATAATTTTTCAATTTGGGGATGACCCATCGTTTTTATATTCAATTTTTGATTTCAATCTAAATTTTTTCATTTTGGGACGAAGTTGTGTAAGCTGTGATGATATTCCAAATTAATGAATATCATTAAATTGTCGCAAGAAATATAAATTAAATTTTGCATCTTTTTACATTTTAAACTTTGCATTTTAATAACATTACATAAATCTTCGTTGCTACTGCAAAATAACTTCGCATGCAACAAAAATTAATAATTTGTCGATTATTAATTTTTGTCAATCCAACTACAGTTAATAATCGTCGTATGTAGACGAAGTTTTACGCTCTTATGGTGTGTTTATCCTACAAGTTTGATCTCTGATTTGTGTATTGTAACATTTCGTGTGTTTACGAGATCAAAAACAATAAAGAATGCATAATAAATTATCAAAATTAAATTCCTGAACACAGCCTTCTTTTTGAATTCATAATTGAGCATAGAAAATTCACAAATTATAGGCTACAATTTCTTTTCTGCTACGCGCAAAGAAACAATAAAAAATAAGTAATACGTGCTCTGCAAGGACCAGCTGTGGGCTGCTTATATATTCTATAATGCTACAATGATTGCTACCGAACTACGTTTACGCCGGATGAAATTGAGCAGTAGAAACTGTCACCTCACTGACACATCTGCAGCTCTGATCTTTTGAATTGGATGACGTCAAATGCCGTCATTGTGTACGTAGAACTTTACGACAGTTTTTACTCTAAGAAACGTTTGCTGACGAAGCCACCACTCGCCCTTTACGCTCGTATTGTGTGTTTATCCAAATAAGTTGGAAATGTTCTTTTTTGTTTTGAATGGGAACTACATATTTATTAACTGTACACTGATGAAAATTTTGCAACTTGTTGCACCATAATATCTGTCAAATTTTCTTATACCTAAATAAAGTTTTAAGTTAAACCACATTCTTTTAAGCTTTATTACGCAATACTATGATTCAACTTAAATGGCAATATATTTCAGTTAAACACCTAATTAAGGTTGCAGAAAATATGTACCATATTACGGTTCAATTACTAATATACCTTTATTTATCAAATTATTTAAAAAAATTATCAAAAATTTGAGAAACTTTTTTTGTTTTATTAAACAATGGCTATTTTACACTTAAGCAAATATTTTCTTTAATATTCTAAATTATTTTCTGATTTTTCGTAAAATTTTTATTAAATGTTTATCATTTAATACTTTGTCTTATAACTAGTATTTTTTTCTGTTTCAATGATACTTGGAAATAATATTACTGGGACTCCCCGTCGGTGCATTAAGGTTTAAATCATAATACCATACTTATACAACTTTTAAGATTGCCAACGTTAAATTTTTTCTCTTAATCTTTATTTTAACCAAATTGTAAGAATTAAGCTACGCTAATTTGATG
Source organism: Parasteatoda tepidariorum (assembly GCF_043381705.1). Lineage (NCBI taxonomy): Eukaryota > Metazoa > Arthropoda > Arachnida > Araneae > Theridiidae > Parasteatoda > Parasteatoda tepidariorum. Next base: position 61,692,826 of record NC_092212.1, on the reverse strand, counting down.
TACATAAAAGAATTTTAAAAATTAACCCCTTTTAACTTCTTAGGTTTAAATTTAAAGCTAAATGGTGTTTAATTGAAATAAAAGTTTTAGAAAAGTAATTGGAATTAACAAAGCAGCTATTTCGTTGGCAACAAATCGAAGCTATTCCTGAAAAAATATTTAATCACCTCTAACGATGAAATCGATTTTTAAAAGAACGTTTAGTTCGTAAAGCCATTGCTGCAAGCTAGTCCTGATTTATTTAAGGAATTAGCTGACTAATCCATTTGTGAGACTTTAATCGCTTTTCTTTCCATACTCTGTCATCAGTTCTTAAGATAGGGTGTTTTTTCTTCTCTTCAATTGAAGAATGATTTCTTTGCATATTTCCTGCATATCAGTTACAGCCATATCACAGATCACTTAAATTCGACACGACTGTCTCTTTTTTTCATAAAATTTTTTAAAGTTCTGATTTTATTTTTTATTTTGAAGAAAATAGAAAAAAGAGGGACCTTTTTTTTATTATTTAACCTCCTAATACCCAAAATTTTTAATCGTATTGTGCACCTTTATTATTGTCAGCAAAAAATAAGTAAATTGTATTTAAACGGTTGTTTCGATGAATGCTGTAAATTTTTATTCACTGAAATCGTGTACTCGTAAGTGTATTGTATTAGTTGTAGATTATTTTGTATGGCTAAAATACAAAGCAATTATATTAATAATTAAGAACTCCGGGATTTTGATTCATTTCTGAACTATGCATTTTTATTTAACTTCGTATTCTTACAACATCAGTTATAAAAGAAAATTATATTATCTTGCTTATTATAAGTTGTATTGATTTGTAATTGAGCTTTATCTGCTCAAAAAAAAAAAAAAAAAAATAATAATGAATAAATAAAATATAATCCAATAATTCTTTCTTTTATTATTCCAGAACTAGATCACGTTTAGTATCTAGTTTTTTTGTAATATATAAACCACATTTAACACTAAATTTCATTTATAATATGAATAATAATCCAGTTCTACAAATAAATACATAAATGTTTTTAAAATTTTATTACGTATCAACATTAACTTTTTTCAAAGCTAGAGGGCGCAAGCTATCAGTTATAAACTTATTTTGACAAAATAAATTACAAAGGACACGTTTTTAATTTTTATAGAGCTCACATGATTGCTCACATCGGAAGGAAAAAACATTACCGTTAAACTAAACTTGTGCATTATTTTTTTTTTTTAAAAACAATATGTTAAATATTGATATTAATCAAACATTGTTGATAATAAATCGTTTTATCTCGTTAATCGTTTTAAACGATTAAAATCAATACGAGGATGGATAAAAAAATAATATTTTTTTAAAATTATAATTACTATTTTTATTTTTTACTACTGTAACAGAATCGGAAGTCCTTTGATTTGATTTGATATATTATCACTTTCCCTACCTATCATTTTCGCTATAGCATGGAATGTTCCCATTACTTGAAATTAAATACAAGGTTTCTAAAGGCGTGAATGTAACTTTAGTACGATTCACTTCAACGCACTTCATTAAATAGAGCGTTTCCTGTGACTTTCTCTTATGTCACTTCTAGTTTCCGTTTCGTTTTTTCCAATTCCCATTCACTTACAATTTCTTCGCGTTTCTTTCTCTCTTCTCAAATATTTTTTTTACAGTGAAATATGTTAATGTTATCTCAAGGTGGTATGATAATAAACGGGGTTAATAATGTTCAAAATAATATTACACTTTTAATAGTAATTTTGCAATGCTATTTTAAATCACATATTTAAGAGAGAATTAGTCAAGATTAAAAAATACAAATAAAAAATTTTTTGAACGGGATGTCAAATAAATCAAGCTTCAAACAAAAATAATTCTTTCTGTTCGTTCTGTTCATTCATTAGTTACACAAAAGGTGTTTCTCACACTCCCTCAGGCTTTTTATAAATTCTTTTTGTAATTAAGAGTCTTTTAATCCATTTGTATTGTGCAAAATATAAAAGTACCTTTTTATCAAGTTTTTAGTGTTAACAGTTTGAATGTGTTTGGCTCTATGTTTGCATTAGGTGACAGGATTATGAACAGGGAATTAATATTTTGTATTTTATATTTTTGTTTATTTACGTATTTATTTGTTTGAAATTTCTTAAACTTTGTTTCGTGAGTTAATTTTTATTTTTGCTTATCCTACACACAATTTAAATAAATTAACTACCATTTTACTGTGCGCAATTTCTTCGTAAGGAAGTGCACTCATTGTCAAAATAAATGAGACAAAGCATAAATATCGCTTTCAACTACTGTAACCGAATTGGCGGAAAGATTTAAGCCTTAATTTCCCTAGCTTCGCGCTCAATTAACGCCATATAAATCATATACAAGAGTCTCTAGTGTAAAAAGTAAAAATAATTAATTGTGCTTCCAGATTTTTATGTTTCATAGTTGTCCGATGAATGCAGTTAGGAATGAAAAAGAATCCTTGATTGTATCCGTGTTTTGACTGTGTAATTGTTCTTTCCTTATCAGATAGAATTCATAAGTTTTGTTAATTACTCCCTTCGTGTGTGTTCTTAGCATTTCATCTTGAAAACGATAATTACTCTGTTTAAAACAGAAACTGATTAATTAGAATTTTTATGACTATGACATATTGTTTTTCACCTAGTTTGGCAACACTTTTTACTCAGGTGTTCGTTCATAAAATATGACTTAAGACCACTGTTGGAGGCTGACTCAATATGATGGCAGGGGTTTGTCTAGGTTTTTCTGAAAGGTACCTATTTTGTGAAAATTCAGACATAATTTGTGAAAAATTACAAATTATCTTAAAAAATCAATACAAAAACATGTAAAAATATAGATTTATCGTTTCTTAAGGGATACAAAAATAAAATTTTAAGAAAAAGTATTTTGTGAAACTGCCGTTTTTCCTAAAATTGAATTTGTGAAACTACCGTTTTACCTGAAATTGAATTTGTGAAGGTACCGCTAAACGGTAGTAAATTCTGCCTGGACAGACCCCTGGATGGTGATTTGAAATTCTGTAATCTAAATTTAGATGAACTCTTTGAGTGATTATTGCACATTTCTTATGATAATGCTGCATTTTCCGTTAATATTAATTAAATAATACAAATATATTTTGATACCAACTAACAGCCTAAAAAATTAATAAATTTCGATCTGTAACATAAACATTATATAAAACTTTTAAAGGTTATTCAAGTTTTTACACAAAATAAAGTTTAATAATATTTCCGTTTAAATTCATTTCTAAGAGACATTCCGTTTTAATTATTGTTTTACAGAATCTTTTTGATAATGAAAAAGTTGAATAAAGCTATAAATGTTCTGAGTTTTATTAGTTTTTGCAGATATTTTATGTTATGAACTTTTTTTTTCCTTTTAATTTTGACTTTTATTATTTCAAACGGTTTAATTATCTGTACGCATTAAAAATTTGCTTAATTTTTTTCCATCAAAACATGTTTTATTCTAAATATATCTTTAATTAAAAATTGTCAGGTGCCGACTCTTTATGGGAAAATGCTTCGAAGTAGGCCAATTAAACCTGAATTTACTTAAAATATTCTAGTTTTACTCTCATTANATAGATGTATAGAAGATATATCTTTAATTAAAAATTGTCAGGTGCCGACTCTTTATGGGAAAATGCTTCGAAGTAGGCCAATTAAACCTGAATTTACTTAAAATATTCTAGTTTTACTCTCATTAAAACTTAAATGATAGCGTGATAGATTGGAGGATAATTGTTATTGTTTCAAAATGGGTTGCTTCTTATAATAGCTCCCATTAATGTTTTTCATTCTCTTTCTCAAGCTTTTATTAATTCAGCTAAAGAATTAAAAAGGAAAGTATCTATACATCTGATTGAAACTAGATTCTTTGTACAACTTTTATCTGTAGCCTTGTAATTATTTATATTACTTTTTAAGTTTTTCTCAGATTCATATCTTACTGCGTTTTTCTTCTTCTTTCTATTCCCTTAATGAGGTCGTGAAATACTTGCATTGTAAAATATATCCCGAATTCGTCAAGGTCTTTGAATTTTATTTTAAAAACTGTAATTTGTTAAGGTTTGTGTAAAAACATCGTGTATTACTCTTTCAATACATAAAAATCGTGATTATATCCTTCAAATATCTGATTTTAGTTAAGGTTATTTAAAATTAAAAAAGTTGTGAGAATATTTATTTTTCTTTTTTAACTGTAGAAAATCATCAGTACAAACATGCGTTGTTATTAGACTTAGGACCTGAAAAATAAAAATTTATTGTTTTATTTTTTGAGGTCTTTAAGATAAAATTTGTAATTAAATCGATGAGTGTGAAAATGGACATCTACACTTGATTTCTTAAAAAGATTACCTGATTTGGGATGATGACCTTTATAGAAATTGTGTAAATATATTGTAATTGTGTACATAACTCAATTGAAGTATGTATATAAAAGTTGTGTTAACTATTTAGTGAGCACAACAGCAATTTTGAAAATGTTAATTTTTTCCCCCAAAGTTATCTATTAATTGAAATTGACTTATAAATAAATGTTCGCTCATTAAGAAAACGAACTGTTTGTCCTCTCAAAATGCTTATTAGCTTTAAAATAAGTGACTTTCAAAAATAAATAAATAAAATAAATAACCAAATCTTTAGTATAAGTTAGGGGTGCACAACCTTATTGAGCGAAGGGCCACTTGCACGGCAGGTTGGCTAACAAAGGGCCGCACATGTATTTAGACATGTTAATGACAAATGTAGTAATGTTTATTTAAACATTAGCGTTCTATTTTTTTTATCAATAAACTTAGTAATATATTTGTAAAAAATTAAAGGTGTTCCATTNCTTTAGTATAAGTAATAACAGCACTTTTGCTATAAGTTATGATCATAATTTTTCAAAATCCTCTGTTACTGGGACAATCAGGACAAAAATGTGATAACAACTTAGCAATTTTCTAGGGGGCTATGATTATTGTGAAATTATTTTATAGTTAAGTACACCAATTATATCATTATTGGTTTAAATTCTGTTTTCTTGAATTTAACTAACTTTTTTTTTTTCCTTTTATTTAGGCTCTAGAACTGAAGATGAAACAGATTCTAAATCTCAGGTATGTTATGTTCCATTTTTTTTAAAAATCAGTCAGTACTATTGATAATTTTTTGTTAAAAGAAAAGTTATTAAATAAATTGAAGCAGATGTGTTGCAGTTCAATCTATAAGTTAAAAAAAAAAATAAATAAATAAAAAAAAAACTAATTGAATGTCATGAACCAATAAAAAAAAAAAAAAGTTACTGAATTGAATGCCATGAACAAATACATGGAAAGTAAAATTATTTGTGAGATATGTAAATTTATTGCACATAAATTTTGAGAAATTAAATAAATATTGAAATACAACAATGTTTTTATATTTTTAAAAATCTGTTTGAACTCAGAAATCACTTGGTATACTGTTTGGTATACTTAAATATATATAAAAGTATTATAGTTGAGTCTATATTTAAAAATTTTAAAAATGTAATAACGATTAATTTGCAAAAAAAAANAAAAAAAAAAAAACACTGTTTATCATTTTAAAAAAAATTCTTAGATTTTTGAATAATTTAGACAAATAATTTTAGGAAAATAGCAATTTCTTGTAAACGTTTAAATAGTTATGTAATTAACCAAATTAATATTTAATGTTTTCGAATATTAATTTGAAGTCATCCAGACTTTTCTCAATGCAAATCCTTTTAAAAATTTATCGAAAATTTTAACTTCTTACTTAACTTTTTTTTATCTCACTAAAATCTGAGTTTTAAATTGGTCACAATTTTCTATAAACAAGTGGGTCACTATAGATATTATTTTTTATTTAGTTTATTCATCCATTGTCATTGCTTTCTATATAAAACATTTTAATTATTTAAAATCATGCACTTACTTATCCTTTTAAAGACTTTTACTTCATATTTACTTTTTGTAAGAAAATCGTAAGGAAATAATTTAAAAAAAATAGTTATCAATCAAGTGACACTTTTCATTTCAGTTTTAAAATTGAATTTATTCTTTCAACAAAAACTGCCAATTAATGATACAGGTCTCTAACAGTATCTGTCAGGTTTATTAAAGTTAACTAAATAATCGAACAATCTTTATAATTTGAATAATATTCACTAGAAAGCTTTATTTTACCCCCAACAATTTTTCCCCCAAAAAAACTTAAGAGTGTTTGCTACAAAAATTATTATTTTAATGTAAAATCTTTTATCAAATTTTTTGTTCACCTTAAAAATATTTTAGCGAATGTCTATTCCTTTATTCTTGTTTTCTCTTTTATATTTCTATTATTCTATTTCACCTCTTTCCTAATTTATTTTTTATATCTTTCTGTCTTTCATTTCTGTTGCTAAGCACTCTGATAACAGTGAAAAAGATGGGGTGAGTATGCTCTGCCTTAAAAATTATAAAATCAAAATTTCTTTTTAAAAATTTCTTTTCATTTAGTGCAATCTGGAGGATATTTGTTCCCCAAATAATTATAATTCACTTATATTAAATAGTTTATTAAAATTATCTTTAGCTATCTTTCTTCGTCTAAATTTTTTATTGATTTAAAATTATTTTTCCAGTTTCCATATTCTGATAAAAAAAATACTAATAATCACTTGTGCTGCATAAGCAAGCATTGAGCTCAGAATTTTAACTCAATGCACTAATATTTTATCGATCCAATTAACTGTGATAAATTTATTTGAGTATATTGCTTAATTGATAATGATAGTAAAACAGTAATCCTCAAAACAAAACAAAAAAACTACATGTTTTGATTGTAAACTACAACTACTACTTTATTACAAATGTAGTTCACCTCTAGACTATATCACAATTGATAATAAACTCATTATCTTTATAATTGATAATCTTTAAAAAGGAATTTTTTTTCTTCAGTTCATAAATAAATGAATGTAAATAAATTTTTTTAATAAAATTTAAATGAAAACCTCTAAATGACCATTTGAGTTTTAACAATTGGTCTTAGTTTTATCTAAATGGATTGTTTTAGGTTTTTAAATTTTAAAAAACTATGCATTTTTTTCGAAAATAATTGAAAAGTTATTCATAATTCCTCAAAAGTATTGAAATGGTTTTATTTCTACCGTCATATTTATTACGTAGATATTATCATATCTACCGTTTTATTTATACCTATCATTCATACTCTAGTAATACTATTTTATTCCCAATGACAAACTTTGTTTTATATGAATCTTTATCATATTACATTAACTGTGGTATATCCGGTAAAATTTATGATTTTCATTTATTATTTTTTTAATTGTTTCTCATTATTATTTTTTCTTATCTTTAGTCGTCCACCATAAACAAGAATGCTGTAAAAAGGGCAAGTAGTGCCCCTCCTGTAAGAAGAGGTGTTTTTACTTCAGCTAAATCCTTACCTAATTCAACAAGTAAGATCATTTATACTGCAGTGATATTTAACCTGCATTAAAATAAATATAAATAAGATAATTTTTTTTTACTATGTGTACTTTTTTATTAGAGTTAATGTTACAAATAATCTTTCACGGGTGTCAAAAATTAAAATTGTAAATAAAAACAGCATTTTCAATCCCTTGATAAAAATAAAATGGTTGATTGAATCAGCTTTCAGAACTACAGATAACAGCAAAAACCAGCTTTTGATATCATTTAAAAAAGAGCTAACATACGAAGCTCCTGATCCCCCTCTCCCATGTATTTTAATATTTAGAAGTAAGTAAACCTTATAATATAATTAGAAGAAAGACAATTACTGATATGCATAATAAAATTAAGCATTTTAATTGTAATTAATTTGTCCTAAAAAACTACTTAACATGACACACTCTAACGAATTGCGCTATAGATAGCTGGTTAGTTAGGCAATAGAAAACTATTTAGCATTTCAAAAAATATGGTATTTTGGTATGGTGATATAGTTAGTGAACAAATAAGTTAACATGATTGACAGATAAATAATGAGAATCAGTAATGAGGAACATGACAAAATTTCCCTGCATATTTTTGACTCTGCTGGCTTAAAATCAATCATGAGTCAAGAATTTTTATTTGTTTAAAATATTAGAAGGAATTTTGAGAATTTTAATTATTGAGAAAGACTTGTCAATATCCTTGCGTAAGCAACATCCATCCCCCCCCCAAATAAAGTTTTTGCTGGTTAGGTTCAGGCTTTTGGGATTTAGTGGAAGAGTTATTATGGTCCTTAGGTTAATAAGTCTAAAGACACTAGATTCTAATCATTGAAGTAAAAACCCAAATAATTGGTCATGTCTAAGAGATTTTGAGGACTGTTTAAAGATATAGTTTCTTTCTAAGGTAATGAAATTATTTTAATTTTCTATTCTAGTTTTAAGAAATGTTATAAAAATTTGCATAGAAAAATATATGTCATAAAAAATCTGTATATGGTTCATATTTGGTGCCTTCACTACATTAGAAATTTATATTTGTAAACAGTATTTTTTACTCTGCAACTTATTGGAAATTATTATTAAGAACTTTAAAAAAAAGTTTTAGTGCTATAAATAAAGTTAAGAAATTAATTTCATGATAGTATCTTATAATTCTCCTTGGGCAATTTATTTAACTTTTAACTGATTTGATACCAGAGGAACATATAAACGGTTTAGTTTTATTCTTTCTACTACAAGTGCATCTATTGTTTACCTAATTACTACATAAACTTCTTAATTGTGCATAAACTTAGTTTTCTAATATTTGTACATATGATTTAGTCTAATAATAATTTGATAACTTTAAATTTTGAGATGCGCAACCTGTGGCCTGAGCCTAAGGCTATTCTGAATGGTCAACCCGTGCTCCCAAAATTACTTTTAAAAGTATATGCAACTTGCTATTTTTGAAATAACTTCAGTATACAGTGCAAAAGTTTTAAATCTTTTGACAATTAACATTTTTTTAAAGAAAATTTTCTTTAATTGAAACTTATTGAAAGCAAAGGTATTTTAAAGATTGAGTTTACAAGTTAAAGATGTAAGCATTTATTTATAGTAACAAAAAAAATTTTCCTCATAGAAAGTTGAAATCTTGTAGTTTATTTTTATTAAAGAAAACAAAAGAGTACTAGTTTTAAAATGTTTTTTTTTTTAATTCAAAATTTTATGTTGTTGTTATTGTTGTTGTTAATTTACGTCGCACTAGAGCTGCACAATGGGCTATTGGCGANTAACAAAAAAAATTTTCCTCATAGAAAGTTGAAATCTTGTAGTTTATTTTTATTAAAGAAAACTAAAGAGTACTAGTTTTAAAATGTTTTTTTAATTCAAAATTTTATGCAAATTGTCTTTTATTTTGAAGACAAATTAATGTCTTACTTCTAGCAAAAAGGAATAATTAAGTAATTATTGGGAGAGGAATATTAAGTGACATATGGAGACTAAATTCCTTGCGGTCCTCAAAAGCAAATTAAATTTTTTCTATGGTACTTTCAAAAGAGATAGTGCAACCTATCTAAAATATTCAGTACTTATCCAAATTACTCAGCTTAATTGATTTGACTTGATTTAGCTTCAGGAGAAGGTGAACATTATCGAGAACTTATTTTAAAATTACTATTGGTTTTAAACTCTGAAACTTTTAAGTGTGGATCTTTGAAATAATCTGCTATAAGAAGATAAATTATTCTATTTGAGTTTAGGATGCATAGCTGTATATTTGTTATCTAGATCTTCCAATGCAATTTGAATTTTTTTTCTTCATATTTCTGAATCATTTCTGCTTTTTGTTAATTATAGAAGCTTATTTTCTCGCATTGCATATTAATATGACTTATTGCAATTTATTTCTTGCTGAATAATGAATAACACTCAATGATGCTAAATGTTAAAAACTAAGTGGAAAAACATGTTAAATTGCATTTTGCAAATACTCGAACTTCTAAGTTTAAGTCTTTTTAAGTTTTAGCTTTTAATTCATAAGAGGTTTTATTATGATGGGCTTTTATATAAAAGAAAGCTAATTATCTCAAATATGTTAACATGTTTTTCCATTAAGCCTTTCAATTGTTTTGCTTTATGAAAGAATTAATTATTGTTCATTTTATGATGCATTTAACTGGAAACATTCTTTCTTAGCTTTATGTGTATTAATGCTTTTACACTAAAATTGCCAGAAAAAATGGTACACCAAATAGTCATGCAGACACATGATAGATTTAAACTTGTGCTATTGGCATAGATTTTCGTCTGAATCAGATATTGTTGAAAAATACCAAGATCTTTAACTCATTTTAAGAATTCTGGAATATTATGATTCCTTGTTTTAAAACACCTTTCAAATGATCTCATTGAGATATTCAAACGGTAATGATTATAATGGTAATGTGCCAAAATTAACATTTGGTATTAAACTTTCAACAATTTCCCTTCAAATTAAATTTTTATAATGAAATCTAATACTAAATCCTACTGCATTAAATATGAACAAAAAATTAAAAGTCTAATGCATAAGAATGTCTTGATCTTATTTCTTGAACATCTTCTAAACCATTAAATTGTGATAATATGCTTATTTCTCTTTGAGAACAGCAAGCACATAAGCTCGTTGTTCATTATACTTATCAGTATAATATCCAATATATTAAGCCATTACTTTGTACCATTTTTTCTGGTACTCAATTACAATGTTGCTTTTTGTGATGTGAAAAATATCTTTTGCTTTTCTCAAGCCCCCAAAAGGAAGCCAAGTATGAAGAGTACATCAAAACCTATGTCTTCAGGTAGCTTACCCATAGCTTAAATCATTTCTCTTGCTTGTGCGCCTTTTTCTGTGCATCATTATTGTTTGTGTGTCTTTATTTTATGCTTGCACTATCTGCTTTTATTAGTTCTTGAGCATGCTTCAGTTTCTTTAAGCCCTAGTATAATATTTTTTTGCACTATATTTTTCATTGTCCTTTCCTTGCATAATCTCTTAAATGAAAAAAATTAACTTTAGACAATTCGACAAACCTATTAAATAAATAAATCAGACTCTAAATATAGTTGCCTACTACTACTAATATACTAATCATAACATGATTAGCCAAACCGGATATTCTAACAAAAGGATAAAAAATTTATAATCCTTTGAAATAAAATAGTTTTTTATTCAACAGGGAAATGAATGAATAATATAATATAATAAAATAAGCGTTATGAACAATCATAAATTAAATAGATTGCTATTACGCCTGGAATGGCATACCTCATAAACATGTCATTATAATAATAGCTTTTTCAAAACCAAAAAGAAAATAAATACCTTTTTTAAACTAATGACTTGAAATTCCATTAAAATATGGCTGTATAAAAAGTTTCTTAAAAAAAGTATGTTTATAACGAGTTCATCTATTTTATTTATTGTTGATATTATTGTTATTAAATTGTTGATAATAATGTTTAAAATAATTCCCGATAATTGGTAACTATTGTTGGCTTAATTTTTCTGTGTTCAAGTGTTTAAGGCTACATAGGTGCAAGAAAAATCATTACAAAATATTTATTAAAAGTTTATGAAATAAATAAAAAAAATCTCTCCTCTTGAAAAAAAAACCTCTTCTCCCAATTAAAAAAAATCATCAAATCCTTCATTTAAATATAAATAAATAAAGACACTTAAATACAGTAGATAGGATGATGGAAGAATGATGAATATTTTCCCTTTACAAACTTGGAGTTTTATTGGTTAGTTTTAAGTAGTCTTTCATATCTTCTACAGTACTTTCACAATTAACTAAATTTTAAAAAAAAATTCTGTTAAACTATTTAAATAATTATGTTTATTATTTTTATTTAATTGTTTTAATCTTTTTCAAAATAACAGTAAACATTGAAGAAATTATTTGGCTGGTCTCAATCCATATTGAAACTGATTTTTAGTTTTCTTTTTAAAGAAATTATTCATGAGGAGGCTAAATTTATATATAAAAAACACCTTTTTAACAAAATTTAAAAGCAAGTAATAAGGTTTTACCCCATGGAAGTTGTAAGCAATGATTCTATTTATAAAGAAAACTTCAACTAGTATTATGCAATATCCCTGAAATAGTAATAAAAATTTAAATCACTTATGTGCTTCTTAATTGGCCTTAAATGGATTTTAAATGTTAAAGCATTGCTTTCTAAAAATGGTTCCTACTGCACGCTTTTTCAATGTGCTACAGTCGTTCATGTTTTCAAAAACTGCGTCCACCTTCCTTTACAACCAATGCATACCTTTGTTGGCTCACAGAACATCAAATAATTTTATTTAAATTAAAAATTAATCTCATTTCATTCTTCAAAACTCAGAAAATTCTGGATTACTTAATACAAAAGGAATGAAGACTTTGTATTCGATAAACGAAATGAGGCCTATTATCAGGATTTCTGGTAAATAATTATTGATTGATTTGTTTTTCTAATATATTTCTTTCTTTTGCACTTTATATCTCTTTATGTGTTGGAATTTAGTTTTCTTTTCACTAGGTAATGTGGTTTCTCACATCAAAATTTCTTTTTTCTTTTTATTATTATTTTTATTACAATTTGAGATTTTTGTAAATAGTTTGGATAGGATTTTAGTAAATGGGTGCATGTTATTTTTTTCTTCATATTTTTATTTTTTGCTCACAAAATTTTTGGTGGAAGTGCAACTTATTATTATTTACTAAAACAATTTTATATCTGGCATGAGTTGTGATAATTAAATCAAAATGCATTCTGTTTTATATTATGTTTGTATTTTTTTTAAATTGATGCCTAGTAAAATTTAAATTTTTTCATTTCATTGATAATTATCAGCAATAAATCAATACAATAGTGGTTTTAAATAGAAGATAAATAATTTTTTAAAGATTAGTTTTGAGTATAACAAACATAAAAATTTTGATATTTATTACAACCTTCTGAGTTAAAAATAAGATCTATGTTATGTTAAGACTTAGAAAGTTAAAAATTACAAATGTCTCTAAAATTTAAAGCAAATATAGTTGTCAGTTCCACAATTTTTAATATGCTTTTGAGGTTGATTCATACTTTGTAAAATAGTTTCAGGCAAAATTTAACTATGATGCATTCCAAACTTTTCAGTTGCTATTTAAATATTATATTTTGAAAAGTATAACTTACATTTTCATTTTTTCATCTGTCTCCTTTTTTACCTTTTTCCCATTAATAGATTAAGTTTTCCACCTGATTTTTAAGTATGAATCTTATTAATTTTGTGAATGTATAGTGATACACACTAATAATCCAAAATTTAAAAAGGGTAAGAGGAAGAAACTTAATTTAATTTTTTGACATCAATGTTTTTTTTCTTTACATAAATACTGTTTTGAAATAAAAAATAACTCAAATTGTGCTTATTTTAATGGAAAAAAGACCACATTTATTTTTCTACAAAATTTTCTCCAATATTACGGCATTTGTTGTATTGTATGACAAGTTTTTACAATAGTAAACTAGCTGGATAGTTCAAAAAGTTAGAAATAATATTCAGAGTTGCATATTATGCTTCCTAGACTCTGAAAAAAATTTGAACGGTGTAAATCAATGAATATTTCTTTTTTGATTTTTTAAATACTTTGAAAACTGATACAAAAGCATTTTAAATGTATTTATAGGTAGTGGTGCTGGAGGTGCTGATGAAGAAATGTTTATAAAATCATTTGAAGATGTTCCAAGAATATCGGTAATGTATTATCATTTAGCTATTTATTCATGTTTGCTTTTGTTTATAATCTTTTGTTTTTAATTTGTTTTTCAATTTTATGAATTGACTTACCTTAATCTAGGCTTATTTACTTGTGTTTGCTCTACCTTTAAATCACAATAATTCCAATTTCTTTATTCATTCTTTGTTTAAAAAATTTTTTTACTGACCAGTTACTAATATATTTATTAAAAATAAATTAATATCAGTAATAATATATTGTATTACTACCAATAATAATAGGTTAAAACATAAATCTGAACTTAGTAACAGAGTAGTATGTTATAGATTGGTATTGATACTTTGTTTTGTTAGTATAAATATGCATATACAGTACAGAACCCGTTTTCCGGAAATCAGAAAACTGGAAAACCAAAAAGCCGGAACGAAATTCGATGAATTTTCTCACCATTTTAAAAAAAAAAAATTTTTTTTTTCCTCATAAGATTTTACGATTTTTCTTTCTTTTCTTAAAGATGTTTACCTTACCATCATTTTGGAAATAATCATTAGTGTATTACTTCATCGTTTTTTCTAATTTTTAAGATTATTTCCAATTTTTTTTTTTTTTTAGTTGGGTTTAACAATAAAAAAACAGCTTTTTGTAGCGATTCAGAAAACCGGAAAAATCAGTAATCCGGAATAGCGATGGTCCCGACCGTTCCGGATAATCGGTTCCATACTGTACTATGTTTTGATAGTATCAGCGCTATTAATGCTTTTTTTCTGATTCTTTACTAAAAATAGATACTTTCATTTTATACTTTGTCACTTAATATATTAATGCAAGGTGAAACTTGAAAATGCTTATTGTCATGCTTTATCTAAAGCATTAATGCTGCTAGTCTGCTACCGCTTTCTTATGCATGGTCCAAACTTGACAATCACTCAGATTTAGGCCAGAATCTCCTGACTTTTCATTATTTTTGACGCTTCTGGATTTAACACAGAAATCTCTTAATTTTTATGTTAAAAAAACCTGCTAAAATTGATTTAGTATATATGTTTGTGTGCATATATGTATGTATAAAAGATCCTCATTTAACTTTAAAAAAAAAAAAAAAAAAACATTAAGAGAGCAAAAGAGACAGAACATTCATCTCTCAACTTAAGAAAAATACAAAAGAAAAGCATAAAAGAGAATGATGTGTTATGCAAGAGGGTATTTAATGTTTTTACTAAGACACACACAGTTACATTCTCAATCAAATGATAATTTGGAAAGCTTATTGACTGTTAAATTAGAAATGAGGGCTCCTTGTATTGAGCAAAATTTCAGTGATGTATTTTTAAGAAAAGTGAAATGTTGCACTTTAAACTCTCTTAAAGAATGAAGAATTTTTGATAATTTTAAATCCATTTCTTTGTATTCTTTAGAGTTATTTGTTATTATTAGTATTAACTATATTTATATATCAAGAATTAAATGTTTTAGCAATATATATTATTTTAAAAATCAATGATAAGTATAGCATAATGATTAATTTAATTTGTATCAACATATTTATATTCATTTTTTTTTTTAAATTTCCATTTGCAACACTTTGTGGTGGCTTTGGAAAATATCTCCTACTTTTTATTTTGGTAAGGTTACCAAGTCTGGTAATTAGTTTTTGTTGCCTAATTTGTTTGCTTGAAAACCTTCAATTTATATTTTTTATTTTGAAATGTTACATGTTATAGTATGTTTTTTGTTTTACANTTTGTTTAAAAAATTTTTTTACTTACCAGTTACTAATATATGTATTGAAAATAAATTAATATCATTTATAATATATTATATTACTTTACTACTAATAATAAGCTAAAACATAAATCTGAACTTAGTAACAGAGTAGTATGTTATAGAGTGGTATTGATACTTTGTTTTGTTAGTATAAATATACATATACTATGTTTTGATAGTATCAGCGCTATTAATGCTTTTCTTCTGATTCTTTACTAAAAATAGATACTTTCATTTTATACTTTGTCACTTAATATATTAATGCAAGGTGAAACTTGAAAATGCTTATTATCATGCTTTATCTAAAGCATTAATGCTGCTATTGTGCTAACGCTTTCTTATGCATGGTCCAAACTTGCCAACCTCCCAGATTTATGCCAGAATCTCCTGACTTTTCATTATTTTTGACGTTTCTGGATTTAACACAAAAATCTCTTAATTTTATGTTAAAAAAACCTGCTAAAATTGATTATATATGTTTGTGTGCATATATGTATATATAAAAGATCCTCATTTAACTTTTTAAAAAAACAAAAAGAAACAGGAGAGCAAAAACGACGGAACATTCCTCTCTCAACTTAAAAAAAAAAATACAAACGAAAAGCATAAAAGAGAATGATGCATTATGCAAGAGGGTATTTAATGTTTTTACTAAGACACACACAGTTACATTCTCAGTCAAATGAGAATTTGGAAAGCTTATTGACTGTTGAATTAGAAATTCGGGCTCCTTGTATTGAGCAAAATTTCAGTGATGTATTTTTAAGAAAAGTGAAAAATTCTCTTAAAGAATGAAGAATTTTTGATAATTTTAAATCCATTTCTTTGTATGCTTTAGAGTTATTTGTTATTATTAGTATTAACTGTATTTATATATCAGGAATTAAATGTTTTAGTAATATATATTATTTTAAAAATCAATGATAAGTATAGCATAATGATTAATTTAATTTGTATCAACATATTTATGTTCATTTTTTAATAATAGTTTTTGTTGCTTGAAAACTTTCAAATTATATTTATTTTGAAATGCTACATGTTATAGTATGTTTTTTTGTTTTACAAGTTTTAAAAGAACTGTTAATCTCATCTTTTATTTTACTTTCCTTCCAGATATACTCTGCTAAAGAATTGGAATCAGAATTGAGTAAAATCAAAGATGTTCTAGGTGACTCTAGTAATGACTGGGAGAAAAGAGTAGAAATGGTAATTAGCCTCTATTTGACGCATCATCTTATTTTCATTTGTTGGTTTGATTTGTGTGATTATTCCTCCCACTAATTATGCCATTAAATTTGTATTAGTCTATTCTATTCTTGATGTGCTATTATATAAAATTTTCTGAAATTTATTTCTGTTACTTTTTTTATTGTTGTGATGTACAGTGCAGATGTATTTTATAGAGTTAACAAATTAAGAAATGTTAATTAGTGCAAATTAGAGTGGATACCCTCACACGTGGGTCTTTTTAGCAATGAACATGCTGATCAGTTGGCAAAAGAAGCTACTTCCCTCCCTGCCTCTCCAAGCACGGCCCTCACTTACTCTGAATTGTTTTCTATCCGCAAATCTAAAGTTAATAAAGCTTGACTTGTTCCATGGGATCACTATTTGTATCCCCACAAGCGTCCTGGAGGAGCCTTTTACTTTCAGGGTACACGTGCCGACCAAACCGCTACCTGTAGATTTTTCAGTGTGCATACTAAGAGCCTCACTTTCAGTGGACAAATTAAACTTTTTCCATCTTGTAAAAAGTGCAACTCCAGCGAGACTAGTACTCACCATCTACATGATTGCCTGGATTTCACCATGGAAGAGGTTCTTTAGAGACCTCTCCTTTTTCTCGATTTTTTGAAGACTCACGGCCTCATGGATCTGGTATAGCTCCGCTATCTCAGCTGGGATTGGAAACAACAACAACAAATTAAGACCTCATATAAAACAAAATCATTAAACAAGGAATCTAAGTAAAATACTTAAATTTTTTAAAATTCATTTTGTGTTTCATTGTTTTCTTTATTTTCATTGTATGTTTTAGAGACATTTGATATAAGTATTTAAGTTTTTTAAAAATCAACATCTAAAAATAGGGGAGAAAAATTTTTTTATTTTTGTTTTAGCATTATGTGTAATTATTTATTTTTATTATACAGTCTAGACGATTCAGAAGCGTTATTGTAGCTGGTGGTCAAACTTATGATGAGTTTTATCCCTATTTAAGACTTCTTGAACACCCTTTCCAAACTAGTGTGAAGGACCTAAGATCTCAGGTTGTCAGAGAAGCATGTATTTCCATAGCGTAAGTTACTTATAAAGATTATTATTATGTTACAATTTATGATCTTCTTTCACAGTTTCGTTAATGTAAAATGTGAATCATAAAGTAAGAAACTTGATGTGATCAAAAACAATTTCTATGAGGTATTTAAAAATGAAAAAAATTCATTTAATTTATTTTTAAACATCTAAAATGAAAATACCAATAATTATAATCATAAATTAGGTGTTTGTGATTAATTTATTTGACAATTTAATTTGCTAATAAATTTATCATTTATTAAAGACTAATTTTTGAAATTTAGAATTCTGTATATCTCATGTAATTGCTATTTTGAATTCTTAAATTACCTCTCTTATTTTAACTACTACTTTTACTAGTTTTTAAATGTTTTTAACTAGATAGCAAATGGTTAAATGTTCCTTAAAAACTAAGATATTTATTCCAAGTCTGTGATACACTGTCAATAAAGTATTGAATATAATGCAAAAAAAAATTATTTTATTATTATTAATTGGAAAATATGAATGATTTTTTACCAAATGAACTGGTTTGAATCATTGTTCTTATTTTATATTTGACTAATGATAAACAACATATTTTAATACATGTTATATTTATTCATTCATAATTTTTACTGAATTATTTGCTTATAATTCTGATTTCTTCTCCTAGTAGCTAGTTTTTTCTTTTTTTCTAGTCTTTGTTTATATTGTTTTATAATTCTGCTTCTTAACTTCTTTAAATTGAGAGCCTCGAACCAGTCTTCTTACCGAGGGACAAATTTCATACAAATGCACTAAGCACATCTTTATGTTAATTTTCTGTTCTGAAAAGCACCCTGGACTAGTTAAAATATTACTTTTGTTCTTTGAAATGTGTTTTCCATGAAATTCTATCTACTAAATTTGTTTATTGAATGCAAAAAGGACTTATTAAAAAAAATTATTTGTTCTTAATTGCATTGAGAATAATTTTGATGGGAATAATATTTTTAAAAATATGTTCATTTTTATTACAAGTTGTGTATTTTATAAAATGAAAATTTTGAATTTTGCATTTATTTTACAGTGGGAATATGAGTGATCTAGTGTTAGATTTTGAATATTTTTTATATAATATTAATTTTATGCTATAATAATAGTAATTTTACAGTCAGTTCTGTGACGTTTCATTTGGATATTGCTTTTAAAATTCAAGTCAAACTTAAATGCGAAATTGAACATCAATCATTAACATTACATTACATTTTTATATCTTAATTGCATCTTTGTTTCTTTTAGATTTCTATCTCAGCAGATAGGCTCTAAATTGGATCATTTTTCTGAAGCTCTCTTGCCATCTTTAATTAATTTAATTCCTAATAGTGCCAAGATAATGTCCACAGCTGGAATAGTTGCCATACGTTTTATCATTAGGGTTAGTAATGCAGTGTTCGTCTTTTTTTTTATCATTAGTTGTATTATTCTCTCTGTAATCCTCTAATAATTTTAAAAATGCTAACTATATTATAGTCATTAGGGTTTGTAACTCTCTTTTAAATTTTGAGTAATTTTTTATCATTCTAATACGTGTTTTCATATTTTTCAGTATACTCATGTTAGCCGTTTAATACCCATCATAACTTCTCATCTTCAATCAAAATCAAAAGATATTAGAAAGTAAGTATCGTTGTTTTTAATATTTGTAAATTATTATTAAAACAATATTCTCTAATGCCTAATATGTATTTTATTTTTTTTTTAAAAATTGTTTCACCCATTAAGCTTTATTTAATTAAATTATGCTATCTGTCATTAGTGAAGAAAAGACATTACTATAAAGACTTAAGAAATCTGTTTTAGAATCAGTGGAACTCCGGTTTTTCATTCTTTTTTATATAAACCAGTTAAGTCCTTATCTGCTGATGGAAATTGTCCTTACCAAAACTGTTAAAATATCTTGGATTTTACAATACTGCTTTTAAGAAAATCTCGCTTTTTATGTTTTTTTAATAGACCAAAAAATTTTTTTTTAGTACAAAGCGCACATAAACTTCTCAGAGTTTTTTTCTTTTACGTGAGACTTTATGGCATTCTTTCTATTATTCAATTTTATTGTCCTTTTGTCTGGGAAAAGAGATTTCTTATCTGATGCAAAATCATCAGAAGAACCGCGTGGTGCACAAAGCAAAAGGCCTTAAGTAAAGAAAATATTAGAGCTTGAACTGTAAAATTTGAAAGAGGATTTTTTTTCCAGTTACCTTTAAATTTTCGAATAATCCGATCCTGAGGGCCGGGATAGCCTGGTTGGTAGGGCACTGAGCCCATGTCCAAGAGGTCATAGGTTCGATCCTCGCGGACTGAAGACTACCTGTGTAGTAAAAGGTGACTGGTGCACGTTAAATCTGTGGGTACTGATCCATGAGTTTCCTTCTCTTTTGGATTGGTTCAAAATTACAAGGCTAGGGAGTTGAACATTAGTAGTCGTAAACCCAAAAATTGTTCAACGACGTATACAAAATAATAGTTAATATTGTAAGAGTCTTGTCTTGTGTATTTTTTACCTTTATTTTATGTTTTTCTGCTTTGTGCATTTTTTAGGGCTGGTCTGGAAGAATTATTATCACAGAGCAAAAGCAAGTAAACAAAACTACAGTAGAACCCCTAAATTGGGGTTCTACTGTAGTTCTGTTTATTTGCTTTTGCTCTGTGTTATTCCTTACTCTGAAATATTTAAAATGCAAGTGTTATAAATATGTGACACTTGTGTTATTTTTTATAGTGTATTTGAAGTGAAGTATTTTATTTTGAATACATTTCCTGAAGCATTTAAAATATTTATGTTAAGTAAGCTAAAGTAGACTGATATATTTATAAAGTTTGACCATATAAATTGCAATAACATAAGAACTAATAAGCAAGTTTAAAAATTTTGCTCCTAAATTTGCTACTTCTTATCATTCACACAAAAACAATTTGTTTTTTTTACACACTAAACTTAAAATCTACAGCAATCTCAACATAAGTTGTAGCTTAATAATTTTTCGACTGATTTAAAAACGTATTGCTTACAAACAAAAAGTTGAACTTTAAAGTTTCTCATTCCATCTTGTTCAGTACATCATTTTCTAGAATCCTATCAAGCTTGAAGTGAAATAAAATGGTTGATCACCGGAAATTGTGATTATTTTTAGTTATCATTAGTATTTTTTATTTAACTCAATGTCTATTTTTCTGGAATTTTTAACCATGTTATGTAATGATTTAGATAAGATAAACAAATTTAGTTTAATTAATAATGTCAGTTGTTTATTTTTATATACGTTCAGTTAATTAAATTACATTCTAATTTTATTTTACAGAACTTGTTTTGAGTTTTTGGATCAATTACTAGTGACCTGGCCTACTCACCCCATGGAAAGACATGTTCAAACCCTTGCCGATGCAATTCGTAGAGGAATCAGTGATGCAGATCCTGAAGCTCGAGCATTTTCTCGAAAGTATGCAATTTGTTTTAATATTGAAAGTTTTATATTGGAGTGAATACAAATCTTATTATTATTTTATTTTCTAAACCTAAATGGGATTCTTTTCTTTTACCTACATTAATTTTAACTAAATAAATGTCTTCTCGTATATTGAAAGTTTTCTGAATATGAATATAAGTTATTTAATCTTGTAAAAAAAATTTTTAATGACATTTTTCCAGTTTTTAATTAAGTTATTTGTTTTTTCTTCTATTATTATTTATTTTGCATTATAAAGTTTCTTGACATAAAGGGATTTTTCAATAACTTTGAACTATAAATATATATTCCCTTTTTTTCTCTCTTTTATTGATATTGCTGTTTTGGTTTTCGACCCGTTACTACCCAGGGTATCATGTAATATGGTGAAAAAAATTCAAAAATGAAAAGTGAATTGTTTAACTAAACACGTCAATTAGATTTTTTTTTATTAGTTATCACTTTAACCCTAGACAGCTAAATATTCATCTAATAGACTACAGACTCCTTCAAATTTTGTGAGTTCAAGATGTTTCGTTGTGCTCACAGTACCTTTAAACCTAGTCAAATGTGTTTTCCAAAGGTGATAATCACAGCTGTACACTTGTTGCCTTTTGAGATTTGTTGTTATCACCTAACAGTGAAATATTTAGTTCCATCAAAATAAACATTGAAGATATTTTAAGTATTGAAAAACTCATAGAAGACACAACTAAATGTGCAACGAACAAGCACAGAATTAGTACATTTGTCGATCTACGAAATGCTAAATGACAAAATATATATGCCACTAGTGCAACAATGCTGTTTGGGAAACGTGCACTTTTCATATCTGCCAAGAGTGTAAATGATAATTTTTACCATATTTTTATTTCTTATTGAAATATTATTACGCTTTTTTAAATTATGATAATTTTTTAGAAATAAAAAAAAGGAAATATAAAAATATACTCTTATTGAAGTAAGAAAAGTTAGGTACTAAAAACCCTATATCAATGGAGAATAGGTACTAATTCTTTTATTGTAACCATAAAAAATCACAATATTGCTTAATTTTAGTAATAGTGACTAATTGATGCAAAATAAAAAAAGAAAAAAATAATTATGTACTAAAACACTAAATTAATAGGAAAAAGGTAGTTTTTAAAGGAACTGTAAAAAAATCCCTACACTATTGTTGACATTTATGATGCTTAATTAATTTTAAAAATAACTATGGATTTTTAAAATAGTAGTTTTTTTTTTACTATGTTAAAAAAAAGGCTTTATCCCAAGAAGCAAAATTAAATGAGAAATGATACTAATTTGTTTAAGAAGAGTGTAAATAATTATCAAACTATTATACTCTGCTGATGTTCTATTAGTTTTGGATAATTTCTTTTTAATAATTTCTTTAAATCTTTTTCTAAATTAAATAATTAAATATCAGTCACTATATTGAAATGGGGGGTTCAATGCTGACATTCTAATAAAAATTAAAATTACATTGCTTCCATGTCTACTGACCAGCTAATGAGACAGCCTTGTATGGAACAGCTAATGGGACTGTTGTTGTTCTCATCCCCATGACCAGCAGAGCTAGATTAGGCCCATGAGCTCGTTCACTCTAAGAAAGTCTAGCACCAACAGGGGAGTTTGAACCAGGTCCTGCCTGGTAAGTCCCAGACAAGATAAAATGTGGTCAGGGGAGGTCTGGGCAGCAGAACACTTTTGCTAATGGGACTTAATGCATTTGTCATTTTTTTACACTCTAATACACCCAGACACATCCCTGAACTATAGAGCTTTCACTCTCTTTATTAATGCATTATGGTATGAAGGTCGCTGTTATAACGGTTGTATTAAGAAGCATAGGCTGTTTTTATTGTATTTTGTTTAAAAAGCAAAAGCCACAGTATGTAAAGTCCTACTTTGTTTAGTCATAATAACTATAAAGCTTTAAAATAAGTATGATTAAAGTGTCCATTTCTCCACTTTTTAGGGCATTCTGGAGTTTTGCTGATCATTTCAGAGATCAAGCAGATTGTCTTCTTAATTCCCTTGACCATAGTAAACAGAGAATGCTACATGATGAAGTAACTATGAGCAATTCATCTAGTAGTAGTTCTTTAACACAGAGTGGGAAACCTTACAGATCAACCGTCAATCACCATGCTGGTTCTGTAGAAAATCTTAGGTGTGTTACATCTCCTGCTTTTTATTTCATATTTGTAATACCACAAGCTAAAAGGGAATTTGGCTCTTTTTTTGTGATAGACATATTAATTTTTTCATAACATGAAAAAAGAATATTAATTTCAGCGTGTATATGAATTTTATATTGTTAAATTTTATCCTCAAGGAATTATTCTTTAATCTAGGTTTTAATTCTTAGGTTTAACTACAATCTTTCTATTTTCAATCAAACTGTCATTAGTTATTATTAGTAAAGTGTACTTAGTTATATTGAGCATTGTTTCTTTGTGACACTGTATTCATTCACAACATTTTAAAATTTTCATTTAATGTAATTTGTGTGATTTTAATTTAAAACTAGCTCAATTTGTGTCTAGAAACTTTGCAAACTTTCCAAACATTCGTTGTAAGTATTATTTATAGAAATATGTTTAAAAAGATTAATAGTTTTGTTTTATTTTAAGTCCTTCCAAGACTCAGTGACTAAGCATTAAATTTTCTTAGTAAAAGTGTGAATCCAGCTAGATTTTGTTTTAATTAGAGAATTAAAGGTTTATTCTATTCAAACAAACTTCTGACAATTTTTCCTTGTCAAATTTTTTTTTTCAAAATTTTGTTTAATTCTTTATGAGGGATAATATTTTTGTTTTAGTATGTACTTGTAGTTTTATAGTTGTCTAACATCTGTATTATGAACTTTTCATGATTTCAAGTTTTGATCTGTGTTTGAGAGAACCTTTATTTTTCAAACAATAATCAACTATGTGGTTCTGTATTCTTAACTGTTTTTGGTAGCATAATTTTCGAACTGTGGTTTCTCGCCTAGAGTTTCAGAGTGACCAGCAGTCTTCTCATAGGCCTTCTGATAGGTTATCCTGCATCACATCGGCATTTGTTTAGCTTGATTTTTTCCTGTGCTACGTGGTGAATGCCATTTTAACTAACCTTACCGCCTTATGTGATATTCGTAGTTGAAAATATTCAGTACTGAAGCTGCATCATAATTATCAATAAATTTTGATAATTAATAATTATTTTGATAATTATAATATTTTGATTAATTAGATATTTTGTCGTCATGAAAAGAATAAATTAAATGTTTCGTATTCAACTATAGTTTAAGTAATCTGACAATAGTTTCAATATTATTATTTTATTTTTTAAAAACAAAAAATCTTAAAATTAATGTTTTTCCTAATACTAAAAATGTCCATTTTAAAATGAAAAATTTTTGTTATGCTATTAAAAAAATGGCTTTTAAACAAGGGCAGTTAAAATCATGTCTAATCATGATAAAACTTTCATGTATCAAAAACTCTGCTAACTTTTTATTTTATTAGTAATATTGTATATGCTGTGAGTTTATTTATGCTTAGAGTAACCATTATTGTTTTATAGCCTTGGTCGCACAGGAACACTGGGCCGAAGAACCGGAATCTCAAACTTACCTAGTTCTAAAATCGATAATTGTAAGTGCAAACATTCTTGATCTACTTACCTTCCTTCTTAGTTAAATAGTTTCTATTCACTTTTTCCCAAATATACATTTCAAAAAATAAACCTATCAATGATTTTATAGATCTTAAAAAAACTTTAAGATTAACTGATTGCATCCTACCAAAACACAAATGAAAATTATACTGTGTTATGTTAAATTTTTTCAGTTTTCAATGATCTTACTCAAAAGAGGATAACCATAGCTGTTAGACAATTTTTTTTATAGAAATAAAATAAGTTTCTTGAAATTTATTTTATGAAACAACCCTAGCAGCAAAGTTACTTGGGAACTCATTGGGCTAATATTCACCAATCTTGGCTCAACAAAATTTTAAAGGGCCACTATTTTGCCAATATTGAACCGATATTGAAATGTTCCATTTGCCCAATATTTTATAGTCACTATTCAATCGATGTTTACCCTATATAAAATTGTCAAATTCACCCACTATTTTTTAACCCAATATCGTCCCTATACTGATTTGTAAGTTCACTCAATATTTTAAAGCCGTTATTCAGCTACTATCGGTTCGATATAAAAGCGTCAAACTCAACCGATGTGTTATAGCTATTATTCAACCAATATAAACTCTACATAAAATTGTCAGATTGTCCCGATATTTTATAGCCGTTACTCAGCCACTATAGACCATGGATAAAATTGTGCGATTGACTCAATATTTTAAAGACGCTATTCATCCAGTGTAGACCCTAGTTAAAATTGACCTAGGTATTTTAAGATGACCATTGCCCAATGGATTATATTTTACTTTTTTTTTTTCCTTGTTATTATTGAACATGTAATATGGATATTCTCAATTTTGAGTTGAACTTTGTTTCATAGGCCATGTTAGTACCCATAACATTAAAAGTTTTAAGCTTTGTAGTTCATTTATTTTTTAATTAGTTTATTTTTTTACTTCAAAGTGCATGATTTCATTAAAATGCATGCATTTTTGAAGGGGTGGCAGAAAGTGCTCTGTATTATTTGATTTAAATATCCTAATTTAAATATAAAAATGAAATAAAGATTTATATTTTTTATATATATATAACCATTGTTGAACAGCTGACCTAATTTTGGGCTTGTGACTACTAATGTTCACCTTCGTAGCCTTGTAATTTTGATCCAATACAGAATACAAGGAAACTCCTAGATCAGTACACCCAGCTATATGATTTGTTATGGGAACTTGGAGGACTTTGTTACTCGACGAATTTAACGTGCACCAGTCACCATTTACATATCATTTTCTTTATGCACTGTATTAATCAAACGAACTACAAACAAACAAAATTTAGTTCTAATGCAAATAATTTAGTAACTAAGAGCACTATTTTATAAATTTAGTTAATAATAAGAAGTAAATAAATTTTAAAAATTAATTAGTTTCTAACTTTGATAAAATGATATATTTATTTTAAATTTATTCTGGAAGATTCTGACATATTCTCCAAAAAATGAAGGTATGACAAATATTTGTTGTGCTAATAATTATTTGTCGTTTAAAAATTAAGACTTCAATAATAATACTGAATAATAAAACTATCATAAGAAACATACTTTCTGAAAATATCAAATTCAAATTACTGACTCAATCTCATAAAAAACAATTATTGAGCATTTTATTATTTTTCAGTTTAATATTTCGTTTATTCTATGAATAAAAGTTTAATTTTTTTCTTCTTCTCAATAGTTGCATTCTGCCACTCTTTCTATAGAATAAATATGAGACTTGTTTTAAAATTTTAGTTTTTGCTTATCCTTTTTTGTAGCAGGTATACCCAAACCATTGAGGTCAACTAGTGCTATTGATTTGTCGGCTGTTAGGCGTTCCAAAGCTAATTTTGCTAAGAGTTCTATGGCTTCTCTTCGTAAGTTGTTTTTTTTTTTCATGTGCATGTAATTTTATTTTAGTTTTATTTTATCAGCATTTTATATCCTTTTTATTTTGCTAGATATTTATAAATCTCCAATCCCACTGCATGTATTTTTTCTTTATTATTGAATGAAATTATTGATTAAATTATGGCTGTTTTAAAATTCAAATTTCTCTTTTTATATTTCTCATCTTGGAAATTATTTTTACTGAAATGAAATACTATCTTTTTTTTTTAAATCTTTTTTTTGTGGAATGAAATTTTTTTCTACCTTATTTATAATGAAATTAAAGTGGACGAATGTTTACTGAGATATTTTTATGTTGAGCACTTGTTCAATTCCTAAAGAAGTTAATTTATTCTGCAGTTGTTAGTGATGGGTATTTAATGAATGTTATTTACAAAGAAATTCCTTTAGCTTTCTTATTGAGTTAAGCTTTCACAAAGTTTGACAATCTAGGCAAATCTTATCTCATGACAATCTAGGCAAATCTTATCTCAATCTTCTACTCATTTAAAAAAGAATAATTTTTAAATTTTATCTATTTGCTTATTTTCATAGATTAACTAATTACTTCTGTTATAATAATAATANAAAATCTTATGAGGAAATTTTTTTTTTTTTTATATATAAAAATGGCGGGAAAATTTATGGAATTTCGTTCCAGTTTTCTGATTTCCAGATAACGGGTTCTGTACTGTAATATATTATGTCAGGTTTTATAAATACCAGTCTTCTCCAGCTTCAAGTTTTATTTGCTACATATTTCTTCATTATCATTAAGAATCATTTCTTTTATTTATTGCTTTCTGCAATGTACTTTTTAGCTGTTATCAATTTCTCCCTTTTTTCAGTGTAAAATCAGGAATGCAAGATGCCTTTACAAAGTTGTGTTATAATTACGTTTTATCATAATTACCAAATGGCACTATTCGTGACTTTGATTTATAACTATTTCTATTTTGACTTTGCATGCGATTAGATTTTGCATGTGTGCTTTTTAAAATATAAACTATGTGTGAGAATTTGACATCTTCTACAGCTTAAATATTGCATTTTTCCCTTTCCCTCATGTGCACCACATTTAGCTGGCATCCACGTGATGCCCTACATGTACGAACAGCGTATTTAGCAGACAACTACACAATGCTGTGTGTTTAAGCACTGTAATTAGCTTGCGTAAGCTTGAAAATATTTGGTAACCATCCCAATATGCTTCAAACTGCCACTGGCTTTTATTCCATTTATCTCTAGGTCAATATCCCGTTGATCTTTATTGGATTAATACTACTTAAAGTTTATTTTGAATGGGTTTAATATCTTTTGTAAGTCAAAACAAGAATTTCCCCTGTGTGTTGCAATTAGAGGAGAAATATTTTATAGCTACAAATGTAAATAAAGTAATGTAATGCATTGCAGCTATATTATATTTTATAGTTACAAATATAAATATAATTGTATTACATAAAATGTAATTCTTACCATTCAATGTGCACCATTCAGTGATGTCCCTTTAGCAGAGCAGATAGCAGCAATAAAAGGATTAATTATTTTCTCTTTTTTTATCCATCCATTGTAATACATAATATCTCCTTGATATCTTTTCTTATACTTTCTTAATTTATTATTCAATTATTGTACTTTATTATTGTATTGTGTTACTCGTCTTGCTGTAATTTAAATTTTGTGAATTTTTATATAGCTCGAACTCCAGCTGTCAGACGTAATGACACTTCTATTCACGCTATCACTTCTCCCGAACGAGTTATGAAACCCAGACCGAGAGGATCACAATCACAACGTTAGTCTTTCTTCCTCTTAACCTTATACAGTTTTACATTATAAGTGTTTTAAAAATATTAAGATTTAATCCCACAATTACAGAATTTAATCTCAAAATTAAAGAATTGTTGAATATGTTTAAATTCAGACTAAAAGACTTTTCTTTAAATTAAGTCTTTTATGTCAAAAAGATAATTCTTCAGTAATAAATACTGGGTGTTTAATAACTTGGGTAAAAAAAGAAGGAAGGAAAAGAACCTCTATTTGTTTGTTTTTATGCACAAGAATGATTTTTAATATTAATTTGTTATTAACCAATGTTTGATTTATAGTATGAAATTCCTATCCTCGTATGTTGCATAGTTTGAAATGCTGAATTCAAAGTGTGAAATAATTCCATGAAAATAACAATTTAAAATTATTAATTTTTTCTTAAACAATCTATTAATTTAAGCTTTGTGCTTTATATATATACATATATTTTGTATTTTGTTTTAAAACATAGCTGTTTATTTTAGTGACTTCATACAGACTAACCATTATAATCCATTGTAATAAACTGTTTTATATAAGATAGTAAATTTATTACAGCATTTATTTAATTTTATTAAAGAATCAAAACATAATATTTCATCATGTTTACCTTTACTCGGGTCATGTATGATTTATAGAGAATTTCTTGTACAAATATTTCAAACTTATGAATACATTTTATTATTTTCTTTTTCTTTTCACTACATGTCTAACCTGATTGGCTGACCCACGTGTAATTCGTTTTTTCGAAGATGGTTATTTTTGGGTCGCTTAGAATCTCTTAATAAAATTTTTTTATCCGTAATATTAAGAATATGTTTTACATTCCGAAGATTATTGATTTACGAGAATATATTATCTTAAAAATGTTTAAATTTACTATTGAAATAATTTAAAAATACTTTTCAATTCTATCAAATACAAAAATAAAATGAAATAAANCGTGACTTCATACAGACTAAGCATTATAGTCCATTATAATAAACTGTTTTATATAAGATAGTAAATCTATTAGAACATTTATTTGATTTTATTAAAGAATCAAAACATAACATTTCATCATGTTTACCTTTACTCGGGTCATTTATGATTTATAGGAAATTTCTTGTACAAATATTTAAAAGTTATGAATAAATTTTTATGTTTTATTTTTCTTTTCACTACATGTCTAACCCCTGATTGACTGACCCACGTGTAATTCGTTTTTTCGAAGATGGCTATTTTTGGGTCGCTTAGAATCTCTTAATAAAATTTTTTATCAGTAATATTAAGAATATATTTTACATTCCGAAGATTTTTGATTTACAAGAATATATTATCTTAAAAATGTTTAAATTTACTATTGAAATAATTTAAAAATACTTTTCAATTCTATCAAATACAAAAATAAAATGAAATAAAAAAAACTATAATCAATTAAAAAATAGTATCAAATAAAAAGAGAAAGATGCCTTCTATAAAGTATTAATTACATAAATCCGCCGCTCCCTTCCTTCGAAAAAATAATATTGACAACCAAAAACAAAATTAGGGTACAAATATATCCTTCCTCTTAAAAAAGAAAAGGTGTTCTTAATTTATCTCTAAATGTAACATTTTCTTTCTATTTAAAAAGTATTAAACTAACATCATGTTTAGTTATTTTTGTTTGTTTTACTTCTATCTTTAATAACCATTATTAACATTTTTGCATTTGCAATGAACATTTTTGCATTGCATTGAAAATAGAATTGTGAAACTAACAATTTAATTATCCCTTTTCCCAATTAACTTTTTAGCAAGCAGTAGACCTGATTCTCCTTCTTCAAGGTTAAGTTATGCAACTTACTCCACATTGGATGGAAAGTCTAATAGAACAAGAAATAAGTCTGGAATACCAATCGCTACCAGTAGGGAAGCCAGCCCAACTAGGAGTAGCTTTGGTTGTTAGTATCATTCATGTACTATTATGTACTTGTAATGAATGCTTTAAGAAAAACACATTATAAACAAATATTAGATTTTCATTTTTTTATATCCCCATAGATTTTAAGATTTTTTTAAATTTAAATTAATATTTTGTGGAAAAAACTGATCTGTAGGTTTCATTATTTCTTAAGGGATTTATTCATATAGATAAGTTTTATACACTTTTTTATTTACTGTATGTTAGAGGTACACAAACTTTTTTTAAAGTGGGCAATAGGGCCGAAAGAAGCTTTAAGGTTCTACAATGATTAGGGTTTTTAATTTAATAATAATTTAAATATCTTTTAGTGAAATAGTAATTTGAATATCTTTTAGTGAAATAGTAATTTAAATATCTTTTAGTGAAATAGTAATTTAAATATCTTTTAGTGAAATAACAACAAAATCTATATATCTCAAAAATTAAAAGGTAAATTCCCAAGCAAGTAATGAATACTGTTTTTAAAATGTAAGTATAATTTCAAAAAAAAAAAAATTATTTAAAACAATGGCAAAAAGAGAGTTAAAATATTTCAAAATGCAAATTTAGTAATACCCTTAATCAGTATCAATGTTTTTAAACTTTTTAATTTTATGTTTTTTTTCCATTGTTATTTTGAGAAACAGTTATAAACTTCCCAGACATCTTATTTTTTACAGGATGCGTAGCGTTTTTAAAAAGTGCATAAAGGTGCATAATTTCGATTTTCATTTTTTAAAAACCCTTAAAGGTGCTTTTTTTCAATGGGTGTTTTTAAAAAGTGCTTAATTTTTCCTTTTCCAAAATCAGATATTTTTTCTTTACCATCTTGATTTTTGTCACGAATTATGCAAAAAGTCATTGTCCTATTCAACATTTTCACAATTAATTCAACCCTAATTTATACCATCGGACCATAGTGTATGAAAACACCATTCGTTTTCTGTTTGACGAAATACTTGCGGGTCCGCATTTGGGTATACTGAGCTGTATTCAGTAGGAAGGATTTTTGTCTCTCATGTGCAACTCTGCTGCATTTTGCAAGAGAAATTTCAGACTTCATTTTCCGCCCTCTCGAATTGAACCGAAACCAACTAAACATTGTCATTTTTTTTTTCTCCTATAGCGGTAGAAACTTTTATTTCTCATGTTAATTTCATCATTGTTGACACGTCTAAGTTCTTAAAAATATTTTTTGAGTGCTTGAAAAGTGCTTAAAAGGTGCTTTTTTTTGTTAAAGCATTTGGCTATGCACCCTGTTTTAGTACTTTTACTGAATTCGGTACTTTCTTAGGAGTGTTTTCAGTATCTTTTGTGTACATTAATATCATGAAATATACTGTTAAATTGGCAGTGTCGAACCATTTCAGTATTTTTCACTTTTATTGAATCCTGATACCTTGCCTGACTTCCCGTGCCAGTTTTGTATGCAAGAAGCAAGGTCATTTTATCCAGTTATCTTTTATCACTTTATCTTTTTCATTTATTATAGGAAAGGTCACTTTAAAAAATAAATAAACTAGACGATATTTTTTAATTAACTGTTTTTTTCATGTAAATTTTTTGCCAAGAGATATTAAATCCGATGATAAGTTCTATGGAATTAAAAATTTCTCTAAAAAAGTTTTTAAATATAAAATTTTTGATTTATTTTCAAAGGATATTTTCTCATCGTTAAGTTAATTATTTATTAAATTTTTCAAGTTATCAGCGTCTGTAAAATAAATACAAAACGTTTGTATGAATATTGTAGCAAATTAATAGGTGTGTCCACTTTCTATATGTGTAACTTTATCATTTAGTACTAGTTATTTAGTTTTATTGATGTTTGCCCATATAAACTTGACATATCTTTAGTATCATAAGAATATTTTATTATCTAATTATGTATTTGTTAGCATGTTTGTTACTTTGATTGATGATATTAATAATGAGATGCCTATTGTGAAATTAATAAATTAAAAACATTTTGTGTTTCAATAGGAAAATACCTAACTGTGTTGCATGGAATGCTAAGTTTCTCCAAAGTTAATTGAGTAACTAAATTTATGAATATTTTTTTTTTTTTTAAATTTCTACTTTTACATTGTATTTGTAAAGCATCACACAAATTAAAAAATTGTCAACATTTTAAATTTTAAAGTTAATTTTTTTTTACCTAAATAACGAAAAATTATTTTTAATTTAGTGGATTTTAAGGAGTTTCAGGCTTAATACAATTTTTTCATTATTTACTTACTTTTTTTAAAAAAAGTTTTATTGAATTTGTCTAACAAGTTAATTAATTACTTGTTAGCAATTACCAATATATCTAAACATTTGGAATTTCTATATGAAATCAGGACAAATTAAAATTACTTTTTTGTGTGCAAACATTGAATTTTGATTTTTTGTTTTGTGTCTGGGTATTTTCATTGCTCAATATGTCAATGAATTATGTATCATTTTCATACATTTTAAAATTTATACATTTAAATAAAAATTTAATACATTTTAAATTCAAAATTTTATATTTTGTTTCTTACATTTTTTAAGGAAATTAAAGATTATTTTAAATTTATTTCCTCGAAATGTACTTTGAAATCGTTACTTTTTTGTTTTGTACTTTTTACTTGCTACTTTTTAAAATCAATGTCCCCGTGTATGATCGGAATTTTTTAAGTGACCGGTCTCATAAATTACGTTTTCAGTTATTATGATGTTTGAAAAAAAAATTCTTAAAATAAAAATCCTCTGTATTTTGCCATAGTTTCCTGTGTTTCTATGTACTTAAATATTCTAAACAGCAACATAGAGTGAGTTGCATTTTCAAATAATTAATTTGCAAAATGCTCAGTCTTTAATAGTCATAAAATACATATGAAACATGTGTTAAAAGCCTTAGCCTTCATTCATAATTTTTTAGGCAATGATAATAAGCAATTCAAGGTAGAGCTGAACATTTTGTATTCTTAAAGAATATAATGAAAAATCTTTTCACTTACTTGCGATTTTTAAGCAATAAATGTAATAATTTCTTTCAAAATGACGAATTTTTTACTAATACATTTTCAGTACATGAAAGACGTCTTAGTGGATCACGTACCAGGCTAACAGGAGCTGGCGAAAAGTATTCCTCTTTGACATGTAAGTACTTTTCTGCATAGACATTTGTGTAATAAATTTCATTTATAACCTTAATTTAAGGGGGGAAAAATCATTTTTAGCCATTTTATTGACTTATTAAATTTTAATTAAAAAGAAATTTAAAAACATATAGGCTGTTAGAATTTTTATGTCCATTCTTTTATTTGTAATATTTTATATTGTAATAAAGTACTGGATGAATTTATTTCATAGCTCCTGTAGTTCCACTAATGGCAGAACGCACTCTTCAGCAAAGCAGGGAAGCGGAAGTTGCTGTAGCAGATGCTTTGGTATAAAATTACTTTTTAAAATTTATTTTGAACTGTGTTGTATGTTTTATTTTTAGTGATTATATAATACTTTAAAATTGTATTGTGAATAAACTTAGTTTTATTATAGCAATTATTTATGCTACTCTTATAACTATTAATATACTTTCAAATTTTATTTCCTGTTTAGTGAGGCTTAAAGGTTCTTTATTAAATTATTAATGAAATTATACTCTAAGGTTAATTTATTAATGAATAATACTTTGATGAAATTACAATTATCTTTGAAAATTTGTAAACAAATAACTTTATAATTGACAATTGCTTTTAAAATTTAATTGAAAAAATCTATACTTTTACTAATTTAATTCTTTAATGTATTGAAAGTAGCTTTAAGAATGTTCCTAAATGTTTTGTTGTCCGAATTCTACTGTCCATAAGCCAATATCTTGTATGTTTTTACTACACAATGAATGCCTGCCAGGTAGCTGAGGCAAAGAATGAAAGATTCTGTATGTGCCATTAGAAAAGAAAACTACACACTGAATCTCCTTAAGTTCATCTTTAGAAAGTATAACTTTTGCAAAAATAGTTTACAAGTTTCCTTTCATTTTGATGCTGGAGTTTGGAATAATTTAAAATATCATACTCCTGCTGAAATGTAGTGCATGTGTTGTGCAAACGAATATTCCTGATTTAAAGAATCTATATTTACATCAGTATAAAAAGTTTGTTCATTTATAATAGTCAGTTGATGATGAAGGGGTTTTATGGCTATAAAGGCCCCATACTTTATAGACCAACGTCATGGAAATCTTATAGGCATAGAGTACAAATTGTTTTTACTTTCCAAACAATCTGATGTCTGTCTGAAACAAAGTGGGCTTCAAGCCACCACCGAAAATTAAATCACTAAGGTATAAAAATGACAGCTGATTACCTTAACCACTATGAGATCACTAATGTATATGAGTGAGAAAGTAATTAAAAATGTCTATGAACTGGATTGGTATGCACTCTGTAACCTTAACTACTTTTTGTTTTTTCAGAGAACACCTGCCAGAAGGAGGTACAATGCATTCGATGATCAATCGGATGAAAGTGAAACATCTAGTGTATGCTCAGATCGTTCATTCAGCTCTTTCGGAAGGAGTGTGGATGTGAGTGGACTTATTTTCCTTTGACTTTATTTTGTTGTATATTGCTCACAAATTTAATTTATGAGCTTACAAATGGAATGTAAAGTGATTTTTTTTTAAATGCTTAATTGTTCAGGTTAAAAACTATGGTAATAATTAATGACTTGTAATAATTAGTGAATTTAGTGTAATCAGTCTATTATGGCTTAAACATAAAATTTGTTGTAATCAGTCTCAAAATTAAGAAAAGTTACATTTCATCTATTGAATACTGTTTTTAAAAAATTTACTGTCTTTTCATGAAGCATTTGATAAAGAATTGAGTTATAGATTAATTTACCATTTTTCTTTAATTTAAATGTACATCAGGACTCCCACGGGTCAGGGAGAACCGGGAAACCTGAAATTGTCAGGGGATTTTATATTAACTCCAAAAATAAAAGAAAGTAACAAATTTTTTTTTTATAATAACCTGGAAAATTCCTTTATTAAACCTGGAAAATAACTGCTTTTAGAATTATCAGTAATTGAGATTGTAGTTAAATAATTCTATTACAATTATATGTCATAAAAATTTCACATAGTCAAACAGACATGTTTCCATCCTTATTCAATGATTTTTTTCCTCACAAAATCTAGTATTGTTCATTACAAATAAAACAAGATCTAAGTTTTGTGTTCAAAAATTAAATAGTATAGAAAATTATGATCTGGATTTTCATTGAAATTTACTTGATATGTCTGGAAAAGTCAGGGAATTCTTTTTTCTGAAATTGAGTGGGAACCCTGAAGAATATGGCATCGATATTAAAAAGAATTTCTCTGAAATTGAGTGGGAACCCCGAAGAATATGGCATCGATATTAAAAAGAATTTCTCTGGAATTGAGTAGGAATCCTGAAAAATATCGCATCGATATTAAAAGACTTTTAAACAAATTGTACATTTAAAAGTTTTTTGAAGAAAAAAAAACTTATAAATGATTGGGATTTCAGGACATCAATGAAGTGATACACAACCTACACAGTATTCATTGGTCTGATCGCAAAGAAGGTCTTCAAGCTCTACAGGCTTACTTTCGTTCAGGTCGGATTCTATCTCACATTGAGCTGAAGAAAGTTACAGACATCTTCTCAAAAATCTTCATGGACCCTCATACCAAGGTATATAAACAGAATTTTTTTTCTCACCCAAATTCAGTTATTAAATCTGTTTGCGAATTTTTGCATGTGAATAAATGCTTTCATATTTTTGCAGATGTTGGTAAGTTAAGATTATGTTTCACAATCTTCATTTTACATGATTTTTAAAATTACGAATGAAATATGTGTTTTTTAATAATTGGATTTTATTTATGTATTAAAGTTTTAAATCTGTAAGATTTTCTTGTGTCTGTATTCTATCTGTTTTTGGCAGGAAATGAACTTTATTATATTACATGTGCTTTTACTGTGTTGTTTTACTTATATATATTTTTATCCAGCTCAATTTGTAAGTATGTATTTATTCAACTGTCAACTAAAGTTGTACTCTTGTTGAGATCCTGTTTCATTTTTGTTTTATAAATAAGTTTTTCCTTTTTAGTGTACTTTAACACAATGCAAACAAAACATGAAAAATTGTTTCCAATGAAATAATTTGAAAATACTAATTGTTTCACAATGAAATAATTTGAAAATACTAATTGTTTCACAATGAAATAAAAATGAATATTAAAACTGCTTTGTCGGATGAAAAAGCAACCAGAATAAACCAAATTTAACTTAGCTAAAAAGCATTGGCACTGGTATTTGACAAATTATTTCCCCCCTTTTAATATTAGCCACAAAGTAAGGCAGTGTTGTAATCTGGAGGGATAGGTAATTATATACCAAGCCTACTCAAAATTAGTTTTGTGAAAGCTCTGATGATATAAGACTTTAATTGACTATTGAATTAATTAATTAATAATCCCAAGAAACTGAAGCGGCAAGATATTACTACTTAGAAATTTCATTCAACTCAAAAATATATAAATGGGAAATAACGGTAGACATATTTCAAGACTTAAAAACAGGCTGCCATTATCAAGATTTGCCCAGACGTGAAACAGAGAGAATATAACTCATGAAAATGCATTTTATCTTAATTGCCCTTCTCAACTGTTTTGGTTTTTCTAGTCTTCGTTACTCACCTTTATTTACCCATTTTTTGTTGGCTGCCTATCACTTTTTGTATTCCAATTCACACTTGGGAAATCTTGAAAACGGGCACCTGTTTTTGTGAGTTTGAAACACGTCAAGTGTTATTTCCTATTTATATATGTTTGCAAAGAATGAAGTTTTTAATCATGTAAAACTGTTTTAGTGTTCAAAACTTAAAAAATAGTCCTTAAATTTTATGTTCAGTACTGAAACTTATAAATTGTGGTATCTAGATATATACTTCCTTATGTTGAGTGAAAACTTCTTAAAAGCCTTATTTTTCTAAATAAAATAGGTGAAATAATATATTTTCTAATTATATTACTTGTTTTTAAATAAATTTAAAATTTTAATAAAGTTAAACTACAAAGCACCAAATGCACATATGATCAATATGCCCTTTTTAGAATAAATAACTTCTTCAACGTTTTTAAAAATTTTACAGTTTGTATATTAATGATGCAATATTCATCGCTCATAGGTTTTTTTTTTTTAAATAGAAAATTTTTATCAAGTAAAAAATATTAAGCAAAATAAATTCATTAAAAGTATTAAAAAAACATTTAACAAAGTAAAAAAAAAGTATGTTATATGTGTATATACTATTAAGTTTGATAATTTGGAAAAAATTAAAAGCGTTAAAAAGAAGAAAAAAAAACTGCTTGGGAAAACCTTATTTGTAGAGTGTTTTTAACATCTATGAATGCTCGATTCGAATTAATTGTGTTATCTATTTTAATTATGTATAAGTTCTTTTTATACTTAAAGAGTATCCTGTTATAGCATTTAGAATAAATAAAAAAAGTTATACATTTAGATGCTCAACTTAGAATCATTTTACTGTTTAATATTATAGATTTTTTCATTAATTATTTTTCTTCTCTACTTAATGATTTTTCTGTTTATTTAAAAGTTAGTTTTAACTTTTAATTAATGAGTAAGTCATAGAGGAAAATTATGTAAGACATTTTATGCTGCATTCTTGAATTTAGCAATTTATTTGAAAAAAATAATGAAAAACACAATTTTTTTTTTAGGTGTTTTCACTGTTTCTTGATACTTTGAATGAGCTTATTATAGTTCACAAAAATGATTTGAGTAATTGGCTGTACATTTTAATGACCAGACTTTTCTTGAAAATGGGAAATGACCTACTGAACTCAGTGCTTAAAAAAGTTCAAAACACTTTAGAATTAGTAAAGTAAGTTTTTGCATTTTATAATCATATCTTATCATTTTAATATTTTCGTTGCAATAATTTATTAAAAAATAATGTGTGTAAACATATGGGTTCACGCTCTTTAACACTGTTCTTCAAAAATGTTATTGTATTTTCCATTTAAAAAAATATATTAATTTATTGAGAAAGATATGCTTTCTAATAAATGTAATTTTATATTTTGTTCAGCACGTATGTTAAAAACTAGACAAATATTTTATAAATTATGCAAACAATATATTTCTCCTGTTATTGATGCTAATTCATTATATATTGTATTTCAAACTGATGTGAGTCATATCTCTAATTGAACTCATTTTCATTTAAGGGAGTCTTTTCCACTAGAGAACCAATTTAATGCCATTATGAAATTTTTGAATGATCAAACTCAAACCCCTAATAACAAGGTAAATTAATTTATTTTCAGTTTATTTGTAATATTTATTCTAAGTATTTATTTTCACTCTTTTATTGCATTTCATAAATAAAAAAACTGTTGTTGTTACAGTGCAAGCTGGTGATATTGAAATATTTGCACTCCTTAATTAATGAAATGGATCCAAGCAAGTTCTCAAGCTCTAGTTCTGAAGTGAGAGTTGCTTTCATGAAAGTAATTTCTTGGAATGTGGGCCCAAAAACTAGTGATCTGAGAAAAGTAAGTTTGTAATTTTATTTTTCCTGATTTAATTTATCTTTATATGATTTACCTACTACAATATGAAATAGAAATCTATACTAACATGTGACAAGCTGCCAAGATTAATCAGTTACCGGCTCGTTAAGAGTTATACAAATTTCTGCATATTTAAGAAAACAGTTAAAAGTACGTAATAGAAATAATTTATCGAGTAAGGAAAAAAAATAAAGGAAAAAGAAAATATGCACGATAAAGTTAAAGAGGAACAAAAAAAAAAAATGAAAGATTTTGGGTATGAAGTCACAATTTTTCATAAAGTAATTTATCAAACTATTCTTTCACGTCAACCCGTTCTTTGTTATTGTTTCCAAATAAGTACTTGCATTCTGAAACCGATGCTTGATAACAGCATAATGCTGAAAGCTATAAAGTTGTTCACCATAATCATTTCAAAAGAGTTCGCTCTTAAAGAATTTGGAACTGTAACTTGTTATTATACCACCCCAAGCCCTTCAAGTGAAAACTAATTCCTCCTTCTTTTTCTTGTTTTAATTTAAATATTCATTTCAGCTCCCTTTTTTTTTAATGAAATGTGACCAATGTTTCAGTGAATTTATATAATTTTAAATTTTTTGCTGGTGACCATTTTTAGAGTACCTAATATTTTGAGTAACCTTAGATGACCTAATATTTAGAATTGATGAGTAAGTTGAATCTTGGGAAATATTGTACTTCAAATTTATTTCCTCATAATTCACTCTAGACAAATATTAAAAATGATGAGCAAGAATTTAGAACTGAAATTTCATGCCCTGGTTCAGAGTATTCACTACCTTCTTAACTCTGTAAGTAATCTGCTTCTGAATTTGTACAGAAATTCCTGCCAAGCAGATTTTCTTCAATAAATAACATGTGAGAAATCAAGTTTTCTGCTTTGAAAAACGATGAGGTTGTAATTTGGTTTTGCATAATTTTAAATTTTTATTACCTTCATTATAATATCTCGATCCTATTTTAGTGATGAAATTAAGAATTGATTATGGAGTGATTTTTCTTTTCAGAAATCGTTACAGTTATGCATATTTTTTGTTGATAATATTTTTCTCTTTCGTTAAAAGGCTGGTGAAGATGTTCTGGCAGCTCTCTTTAGTCTCAACCCTGCTGAATATTCCAATTTAATCGATCAAGTACCAAAAGCATACAAAGTAAGATAATTATGGAGTTATAAACTTATTTTGGACAAATCATATTCATTTCAGCAATGAATAATATTGAAAGGAAGAGAAAGGTGTTACTTGTTATTAATGGTTATTCATCAACACTTAAAATTACTACTTAGTTTGTGTTCTTCATTAAATCTTTGCTGTCAATTCTTCGCTCATTTTGCATGGACAAATCTATCTCTTTTGAAAGGGTTATATTTTCTATCATAACAGCTTTGAAGATGTAAAAAACTGATGACTAAATCACTTTTTATTCCTGCAATTAGCAATATTGAAGGGAAAAAAATGTTTAATGGTATCAATTGTACAAAATTGATGCTTAGTCTTTTTAATAAATTAGCTTATTGCTGAAGGAAAGTACATGCTCTAAAAATTAATAAGAGTCTAAGAATTTATTAATTTAGTGAAAATTGTTAGAACTAGAGTTCTATGACAAATCAAATTAGAGTTCTACTTCTACCACTTCATTACTTCGGCACAGCGGCAAAGGGAATTGTAGTTTGACACAAGGTTTTGCTTTGTGAATATTTATTGAAAAAGTTGAGTAAAATATAGTTACAAATGCTGATAATCATAGTTTTTTTTTTTAAAGTCACAAGTTTTGTTTTACAAATTAACAGGTTGCATTTTTAAAAAGTGCTAAATTTCCTCTTTTTCAAAATGAGAGGTTTTTTTTTTACCATGTTGATTGTTTTAAATTATGTAAGAAGCAATGTAGAGTCATTAAAAATGCTTTTGAATTTTGTTGCTTTTGTGCATATAGATTAAGAACAAACAATAGGAAGGAAAAAAATTATTACTGCACATAATTTATTTTATTTATTATTTTTTTTTAAAGCAAAGAAGAAGAAAAAAACGATTAAAATCTTTTTAGTGCTTAAACTGTTCTTATTTTTTGTTGAAAAATTTAGCTCTTATCTACCCTAAATTAAGTCAGGAGATATAAGTTGTCCTGATATTTTGGATAAAATAGTATTTTGTCCTTATTAGTCCTGATTTTTGGCTTTCTGTGTAATTTCAGAATAATCCCATTCTTCATGAATACAGATGTGGATTTTATAATAATTGAAAAGTTTGGATTTTAGATGCAACTGCATTTTAAATTATTGTGTAATTAATTGCAAGTATAAATTGGATAAGTTTATTGTTCCAACTCACAGGCCATCTAACTAATTATATATGTGGTTCATACATTTGCCTTACTTGCAGGATTCATTGTTTCAAACTTTTTAGAAATTATCATTTTGTGAATATTGTTCTCAATTAACAATTTAACCATATAATTTTATTTTGTTTTGGTGAGAAATTAGTGTCACATGCTTGTATATTATTTTCAGCAAATGCAATAACAAATGTTCGCAAATATTGGTTCATCTGATTTTAAAACTGATCAATCCCAATCAACAATACAGTCATAGAATTTTTAAAATTATTTGATTAAGAAAAACTTGTCCTGATTACAAATTTTGAAAAAAATATAAGAAATAAAATTGATTAATAGATGCTGATTAGTTTTTATTTTTTAATAGTACACTAAAACTTTTTATCTATTTTGTTTTTATCTGTAGAATCATAAACATTCATAATAGATATACTATTCATAAACATTTAACCATGGAGATCTTGGTTTATTTTTCTATCTCTTTCACTTTAAAAATTACAAGTGTTTATGTATTTTGCACGGCCTGTGAGACAAATAATAATGAATATTGAGACAAATATTAATGAATATTTGTCTCACTCTTACCCCTGTTTATTAATGAATATTTGTCACTCTTACCTTCTTTTTTAACTGTAATGAGTTATTCAGTGCTCTTTTTATAAAATTATACAATCAACTGTTAAAAAGTTCTCAATTAAGTATTTCAGAAATGAAATTTTTTATTACTCTTATACAGTAAAATTTACTTTTATTGCACATAGTAGAATGAATGTAACTTTTTTGACTTTGCCTTGGCTTTTTAAGTCATTTCGTACATGTGTGCTTTAAAAAAAAATTCTAGTCTTGTCTTGATTTTTTCATTTACCTACTACTAAGCTTATAAAGTTGATTATTTAAAACTAAATTATTTTTTTTATTTTGTGACTTACATACTGGATAATATTTTGAAATTATTCATCTCAATAAAAATAGCTGAGCAGATAATAGATACATATACAATTTAACTAATTAGTTAATAACATTAGGCATGTCCCGTGCATAACACAAATAAAATAAATTTAGAATTTTTTTAAAGTAATGAATATGGAAAACATGTAGCATAATTGAATAGAAGTAATATATATCAGTTAAGAAAAAAATATAATGACAATATACAAGTTCTAAATTCACAGAGTTTAAGGAAAATAGAAATCAAGGGAAAAATCATCTTTTTTCTGAGTCTGGTGCATAACAACCATATTAAATCCCTTTTCAAGTATTTTAACTTTAATTTTTGATTTGTTTTCTATGGAATATTTAAGAAACAGTCTTGTTTTGAATTGAATTGTAAGAAAAATTAATAACCCCATTATTTTACTATTTTTATATGCTTCAAGGGTCTACAAATGTTCCGTGCTTAACCGGAGAATAACCCTAATGTAATTTGGTCTAATATTTTTTGAGAAAGTCAGTTTTATAATTTATTGCTTTGTTAAACAATAATTAGTTTTCAACAGGATTACTATATTTTGTTCTTTTAAATCTTAAAATTATTTGAGGGAATGATTTTCTTTTTCTATGATTTTAGGACAGTGCTTTCCAGTTGCTCCATTCCCGATATCCACGGTCAAATCCTGACACACCACGATCGTTAGGGAATAGAACATCTCCTTGCCCTGTTATGTCTCATATTCAATCTCCAAATTCAGGTCTACCTTGGTAAGTTTTGTTTTGTTAATAAATAATAAATATACATAAAAAATAATTGCGGACATCATTTGTATTAATGTTTTCAGGATTTTTTTTTTCCCTGCACCAAAATGGTTTCCTCTTAATATCAAAAATTGTGCTCTTAATATCAAAATTTTTTAAAATTTTTCTCTCTCTTTAAATGTCTAACTGTTCGTATATATCTTTTAGATATATTTCTGTTTTCTACTGTCACATAAACTGATGATAAGTCAATAAAAACTTTCCCTTAGTTACTTTATTTTGTTTCACAAATCTAGTTTCCTGAGTGAGAAAATACTTTAAGTTTATACACCTGTGATAGTCCTGAATACTGGTTTAATTCAAGCCCCGCTATCCAGCTTTAATTTTTTCTTAAATGTAATATTTTGTTGTACTGGGTTTTAATTTTTATTTTAATTAACAAAAACAAATATTTAGTGTTCCTAAATGTGAAATCTAATCTTCATATTTTATAATTTGTTATTTATACTTAATTATTGTACACCAATTGTTATTTAGTGCTGAAGTATTATCTTGTTACGTTAACTAATTTTTCCACTTCAGGCCGAGAAGTCATGGTGGTACACCACAGAACAGATCATTTGAATATG
Source organism: Parasteatoda tepidariorum (assembly GCF_043381705.1). Lineage (NCBI taxonomy): Eukaryota > Metazoa > Arthropoda > Arachnida > Araneae > Theridiidae > Parasteatoda > Parasteatoda tepidariorum. Next base: position 61,648,998 of record NC_092212.1, on the reverse strand, counting down.
ATGATACAGAAAATCTAAATCCTGAGGAAATCAGCAATTCTTGGAAAAAGACAGTGTCTGAAATTGAAGAGTACAAGTCTGATGACTTTTATGATAAAATAATTCGGGATTCGCCCTCTTCAAGACATAATAGCCTTCAGGGACAATATGACAACATAGTTGGACTTGTGGGACGTTTAGACTTAAATTCTAGCGCTGAATCCTCCCCAACTAAAAGATCACCTACTGACTACAGTAGCACAAATTTTCCTAGAAATGTAAGTAATATTTTTTTATTAAAATATTTATCTTTTGAGCACATTCAAAAACCTGCAAAGAAATTTTTTAGAGTCTGTGTTAAATCCTAAAATTGTACATTAAGTTTAGTGTCTTCATTAATTGCAAAAATTTTATATTTGAGTTGAACAGCCAGTTGGTTTAGTTTACGACTATCTGTGTTAAACACTGTAGCTTTGCAATTCTACCTTGAAGCAAAGTGAACTGCTGGATCAATTATTAAAACAAATTAGCTTTCTTAGAAGACTTTTTGATGGAACTAATCAGTATTTGCACTGCATGGAGAAGAAAGCCATGAAAACCTCCCACAGTTAGCCTGATGGCAAGGAGATTCTAACTTGTAATTTGTCTGCAACTGAGGATATATTTTTAATTAACACTGTGAATACGGAAGCTGAATTTCTATTGTTCAGCTATAGCTGGATTCAAATCCGAGTCAAATGGAGAGACAAGCGCTCTACCCCCTGAGCCCCCATGACTTGATTGCAAAATTTAGTGTTTTTAAAAAGCCTTGATGTTTGCTTTTGAAGCTACTTCCCTGTCACTTGTTGACAAATTTAAATTATATTAATCAGCTCATGATTTTAATTTTTGAATTAAAGAAATTGATAGTTTAACACATCCCTGCTCATGACTTCTTATATTGCTGTAAATAATGATTATTTAAAAAATGCGGGCATTTGTTCAACGACTGTGCAAATAATGCTAACTAGTCCAAGTTTCATTTTTAAAATATTGCTGCTAGTAGTCATAATAATTAACTCTGCATTTTGAGGAGTTGTCTAATTAGTTTTATCATTATTATGGACAAAAAAAATTTAAAACTCTTGAGTTTTTTTTGCTAACCTTAATTTTCAAATTTTATGAGCAAATTGATATAGCTTTAAGTACCATACATGCTTTAGCTTAAGGCACTGCCTTTAATATCATTTATGTATGGTTATGTCTAAAAATATAGTTTTGATAATAACATGTAATTTTGATAAAAATATATGATTAAAATTTAAAACCATTCATAAAATAAAAGTAACAGCAAAAAAAGTTAATTTTCTTTTGAAGCTATTTCTTTAAGGATAATTTTATGTGTAAAATTCTAACAAATTTAAGTAATGCAGTTGTTTCATGCACTTTAGTGTTTTACAACATAGTAAAAAATTTCCTTATTGTGTAACAATAGAAAAGGATCATTTCATGAAAGATTTCTTTTCATTATTAATAAAAATCATGTTGGCTAACAAATAATAAGAAATGTTTTTCATAAATTTTTATGTTTTACAGTCTTTCTTGTTGTATAAGAGCAAAAAAATTAACTTTTAAATTCGATACTGTTTTTGATGAAGTATTATACAACTTTTTAAAAAATTTCATGAATAACAAAAGAAAAAACTACTTTTTATTTTGTGTAATTTCATGAAGATATCTTTTCTGTTAAAATTCATTTTGGTTTAAAAAAATTTAAGTAGTTATGGCAATATTTATTATATACTTCTATGTTTTGCAACAGATTTTAATTTTTTTTTGCTATTGTACAACAAAAGATACAAATTATTTTAGATGATCCAAGCTTTTTGTTTTGGGTGATTTCATTAGACATCACTTTTCATTTTCATTTAAGATCATTTTAACTTGGAAAAGAATCTGATAATTTTAATTTATAATATTTTTCATTTACTTTTGTCTGACACAACTTTTTTTTTCTTTCTAGGAAGCTGCCTTATTTGAAAGAGATCCAGCTTTAATAGACAATGCAATCGATGGTATGAGTTTCCTTTAGTTAACCTAAATATGAATTCCATTAACCTTTGAGCACTCTTTTTCATTTTTTAAAAAAATCTGTCTTACTGTAATACTAAAATAGCTAAACCCTGAGATCAATATTTATCTCATGTCTAAAGTGTTGCAACAATGTTGTTTATACTTCCAGTAATATCTTATAATAGTTCTGAAATTTTTGCTTTTTTCCCCTGAATTGATTTATATGATGAAAAGCTAATTGTTAGCAGGTTCTCTTTAGTTTTAATTGAATCACTAAAAAAAGAGTGCTTAAAAGTTATTCTAAAGTCAGTACAAATTTCTCATTTTTATATGAAAATTGTCAATTTTCTTCTCTTTGCAAAATTAGTATAAATGCATATATTCCCACCAATTTTTAAAGTGAGGAGTTTAACAAATAAAAAAAATGGTTTCATAATAATTTCTAAAAAAAATTTATTATTCAATAATGATGTGCAACAAAATCTCTTATTTTTTTTAGATCACAAAACTATTTATTCTATAGTTGATGAATTAAATCAAAGTTCAAGGTAAGTAATATTTTTATTTTCCTTTATTACTATTTTAATTTTGTTTTACTTAAGTGTGTGTGTGTGTTTGTTTTTTTTTTAGATAAAAAAAAATTACTTATAGGGAAAAACGAGCAAAATATATATGCAAGCGCGTTAAAATTTAAGATGTCTCTGCACAAATAATTTTGAACTTAAGGTTACATTTTCATTGTTTCTTTGTTTGTATTGTTATTGAAATAATAATTAAATATTCATGTATTTTTTTCCTTAATGTTATTAGAGCTGTTACATGAAATGTTATATAACAGTTATTCTTTTCAATAATTTTCCTCCATTTTGTACATGAATTTAGTTTAATATGCTTAAGTTTAGTTTAATATGATTAAGTTCATAAAACAGCAAAGGAATAAATTTTAAAATAGAAATAATACTTAAATCGTGAAATGTATTATCTTAGGCTAATTTTAGTATTGTATCATAATAAAGGATATATAAAGGGCTTGAAAATATAAAAAATTATTTTCAGAAGGTTATGATTTAACATATAATTTTTCCCTAGTATTGTTTCCCAAATGTTAACTTTTCAAGTTTCTGCAATTTCTAATGTACCTACCATGATATATTAGTTCGTATATTAATATTATTGATATAGTTTAGTACTTAACTATGAAAACTTTTTTCTGCATCCTGAACGGTCTCCCAAACAATTTAAAACTGTGATAATGAAATGCAGACTGATTTATTAGTTGAATTATTCATATTTAGTTTAGCATATGCCAAGTAATGTGAAACAAATGTTTATTAACTAGGAACGAGAAAAAAATTCAAGCTTTGGGTCGACTGATATGTCTTACAAGAGAACAGTCTTTCATAATATCTAATGAAGATTTCCGTGTAATCTTGCGGGAAGTAATTCAAACAGTGGCTGACACATCTGTAAGTTATCTAATCTTGTATATATTATCTTTTTCAATGTTTTAAGCTGTTCTTGTTACAATATATTTATCATTATTTATTTTATTGCAATGGCATGCATGATATTCCTATTTTGATCTGTGATTCCCCCTTTTTTTTTTACAATTTTAAAGGCATTAAAAATAAATACTTCCGAAGTTTTTACCTTACATTTTTCAAATTAAGCTAATTGAAATCCAATTTAATAAAGTTCGAAATTGAGGAAGTGGTTTCACAAAAGAGTAGTGATGACATCTATCCCTGGGGTTCTGAGCTAAGATGTGCTTACACCATTGCTGTGCTCTCTTGTCTAAGGAAAGGTGTACCTTTCTGGTTTAATTCACAAAAGGAATAGCTGATGAGCTTTGCTTATCCAAGTTTCATTAGAAACAACAGCAGTTTCTAACGATAGAATTTTTGTTTTATTGCCATAATTAGCAGTCATACTGCATGATTAGCATTAATGCCATGTTTATCACTGCAAATAAATTTTAAAAAAAGAAGAAAGACTGTAGATAAATTGCTCATTAATAATCACGAATATACTGTGTTTAGATTGCTTTTTAATTTTGAACGAATAATGAAACTGATTTTTAATACAATATTGTTCTGCCTTGTTTTAGCTCCCGGTGAAGACATTGGCTTTGAATGCTTTGTGTGAGCTAATTAAAACAAAACCTGACTACTTCCAGGATTACGTAGAACTTACCTTGTTAAGAATTCTGGAAGCTCAAAAGTTTACTGAAGCTGATGTGAGTATTAAAAAAGTATATATGAATTTAACTCTTAACTTCCATTTTGAATGATTTTCTCTTTTTAGATTATGTTCACTATTACATCTATTTGTTTGGCTTTTGATATTAATTTTTTAGTTCTAATTAATGATGAAATTTGTTCATATTTTCCTTTGTGGAAAAGGCGATTTCGAGCTTGTAAAAACATTTCTAAAAATAAAGTTTAATTATAAAATAAAGATTTGACCCTCTTGCCAATTAGTATGTTCTTTATTGCTTAATATGTATGGATTGTATTGTTTTTCCTAGCCATGGTATTGTTATGTGTAAGCAATTAACAGCTATTTTAAAAATTAAAATATTATTATAATTTATTGAAGAACTAAACTATTAAAAAACTAAAAAAAAAAAAATTCTAATAGTTCGTTACCATTCTATGTGTGATGAATGAATTTATTATCTGTGCTAATTCAGAATAGTGTGCTTTCATTCTCTTTTTTTTTTCCATGTACATTAGCTTAAACTATGCTTGTTTTTGTTTAATGTTGTCAAATTGAAACAGCTAAAATTAAATCTGATTGAACACAGTTTATTATGATGATAAATGAGAACTGATGTTTGCTAATGTGCTGATATTATTTTACCTGTTTATTATTTTTATAAATTCTTATGTAAAGCATTTACAGGTTACCAAAATGGCAGACATGTGTGCAGCTGTTGCCGCTGTTAATTTACCACCCGATCAGTGTGTGAGAGTATTAAATGCTCTAATACTTTCTGAACAAATGCATATGACTCAGGCAGCCATCAAAATGTTAACTAAGGTAAGGATAAGACTTTTAGCAGATCCTTTCACTTAACAATGTTGTGAGCAACAAATCTGTTTCCATCTGGAAATCCCTAAGATCTATAACTCATTTAATAGCATACTTTGTAAAGTAAGCTTGGATCTTCCTCTTGCTCTTTTTTCTTCTGAGGCACATGAGAGAGCAACGCATGCTATCTCTCAGAGCACTCTTAAATACTTCATCATGCCAGTTCTATTTCCGTTTTAGAATTTCCTTTATTTTGGCTCTTTTTGAAAGATTTTCATTTGTTAGCTGTTATAACTGTCATTTCCAAATCAAATTTTTAAGGAATTAAACACAGATCCCATGGTCCTTAAATGATTTTGTTTCTCTACAATTTTACACCAATATTTGACTTGTTGTCTCAAGTATGTTTTTGGTGCAATATTGTGTATTTCCAGCTATTGTCACTAAATTCTCTACTAAACCAAATCCAAACTTTTTTTTAGTTAAGTTTCAGATGTTAGTAACTTAAGGTTAAATATATTGTATCAGGATTTAAATTACTCTTTTTGGAAAAATCTAAAGTTTATGCACATTTTGCAGCGTACTGTCTTGCTATTTTTGGGAACAAATCATTTATATACTGATTTGTGGAGGTCTGTTTAAGCAACAACTTTAACAGTAGGAACAAACTTATGGTTTCTAACTCATATAACACTTTTTTACATTGTCATGTCATACATGGAACTAAAGTATTTTTATAGTGATTGTTTTCTTATACTTTTGGTCAGCTGAATTCAGTTTCTTTCTTTATTTTCATCATTAACTTAGTCTAACATATACAATTTCAAAATTGCTAAGGGATTGAGCATGGATTTAAAATGACGCTTTTTATGCAATTGGTTGTTTTTTTTTAGTACACATAACAAGAAAAAATATATTGAACATATTCTGACAGAATTATGTTGTTTTTTATTTCACGCTAGTTTCTCACTATTTACTTTATTTATTATGAATGTTCATTAATTTTTAAATGCTTTAATTTCTAAAATTACAAGAAAAAAATTAAATTTGTTAATTTTTTTTATCAGTTTGAATTTTCTAGTAAAAGTGAAATGCTTAAACTTATTAACTTTATTTTTAAAAGGTGATAAAAGTTTTGCTCAAGATCGAAATAGTTTACGTTATCTATGGAAAAATTTTCAACGCTTTAACCGATCTATTAGAATTTTTTTATATCTCTTATACCCCATAACCATAGTCACTGCCTTGGTCCAGATGAAGAGTTCCTTACATAGACTAACTATCTTTCAATCTGTCTGCATAGTTTTCCAGTCTCAGTCGTTTTTTTTAGTTACAAATCTCAAAATAACCTCTTCATGTTTTGCAAAAGAAAAAATAATTAAATCTTGCTTATGAATGCCTTGAAATCAATATTGAAATATTCTTTGTTAATGTACTTATATGAATTTATTTTTCAATTTTGAAGCTTGTTGAACATCATCCAACAAAAATTGTTACAAATCTTCTACCAGATATTATGCCAGCACTGTTAAAGGTTAGTAATATAATGTTTTGTTTTAATGTTTATTTAAATAATGTTATGAAAATGTTCAATTGTCAATCATAAAACCAATGACAGACTTAGAAAGTTGAGATATCTTGTGCAGGGAGCCACTTTTTAAAATCTTATCAACAGGAACTGGTTTTATTATTTAATTTACATTTTTATTAGCCGTTTCAATACAAAAATTCCTTATAATTATTTTTATAATATTATATTTTACAAGGTAGAAAAAAATACAGTAGGGAACCGATTATCCGGAACGATCGGGACCATCGCTATTCCGGATAACTGATTTTTCTGGGTTTCTGAATCGCTACAAAAAGCCGTTTTTTTTTTTATTGTTAAAGCCAACTAAGAAATTTTTTTTTGGAAATAATCTTAAAAAGAAGAAAAAACGATTAAGTAATACACTAATGGTTATTTTCCAAAATGATGGTAAGGTAAATATCTTTCAAAAAAGAAAGAAAAATCCAAAAATCTTATGAGGAAAAAAAATTTTTTTTTTTTTTTAAATGGCTGGAAAATGTATCAAATTTCGTTCCGGTTTTTTGGTTTTCCGGTTTCCGGATAACGGGTTCTGTACTGTATAAACATTAATTACTAGGACTAGAATTATTTTGTTTTCAGTATAATTGCTCTGTGCAAAAGGTTTTGTTACAAACATTAACTAAAGGTTTAAAAAAATATTACCTTAGTCATTCATAATTCTTATTTACCAACACCAAAAGTTTAAAATTTTTAATCTGATTCATGTCTAAGACCTCCTAATGTGATGATTAGAAAATTATATTATACAAATTAATCTTCAATTAGGATTATTATATTAATTGATATTTTTATGAATAAAGAGCACAAATGTTATTTCTTACTACTATTTTATGATTTACTTTATAGTACTATTAGTTGGAACTAGTTATCCTATCATTATAAAGACATACAATCAGTTGGTTTATATACAAATCTTTCTACCTCTCCTTAGGCTTATGATCATATTGAAAGTCCAGTGAGAAAAGCTGCAGTATTTTCAATGGTAGCTATCCATTGCAAGGTGGGGGAGACTATGATGCAGCCTTATTTATCTAGTTTAAATAGCTGTAAGGTAAGTGATACCTATTTAAAATTATCTCCTTTTCCTAAAAATAAAACAGTTGAGAGTAAATATAATTTTGGTTTCATTTAATAGTGGTTTATGAGTTATGAGTCATTTAATAGTAGTTTATGAGTAGTTTGAAGAATTTGGTTATTTTGATAATTATTATTTATACTATACGATGGACATTTCAATGATATTTTCTTCAAATTTTTAACTGTCAAAAGGTTAGGATTCTTTTCTTAATCACTTTCTCCTTCGAAATACATTAAATTTTCTTATTTTTTAAAGCTGTAACTACTGAAGTTTAAATTTTCACACTTTAGAAAGTAGCTCCTTGCTTTTTATGTAATGTGAGTTTTAAGCGATATAGATCAATTATTAGATTTTAAATATTTTGCTGCATTCAAGATCCTTCTGTGTATTACTTCTTATATGCTTCTTTGTAATTTTTTAATATTTTGTTTGTCCAAAGATGTTGATAAATAACCAGTCTGTAGAAAATTTTACATTCACTAATGTGTAAATAAACTAATCTATTCAAACTTTAAAAACATGGATTGAAAGTTGGGTTCCAGCAATTTGTATAATAAACACAAAAATATTAGTTTTCCTATCTATATGAAACCTGGTGCATGAGCTGTTTGAAGCAAATTAATATAGTGAAGCCTCCCTTAAGCGGACATTCATGGGACCAAAAAATTTTTCCATTTACAGGAAGGGTACCCTAATAACGAAATTTAACAACCCTAAATTGTTTTTAGAATGTTCTCAAAGATGTAGAAATAATTAAATAATATCTACAAGGATACTGTAAATATCTACAAGAATATTTATTTAAACAATAAGAAAGATAAAGAAGTTTGATATAAATGCATAATTCTGGATGAAGCTACAGATAAATAAATATAATTTTCCTATTAGCATAGATACTCAAGTTAGACATATGATACCAAATAGGAGCGTACTGTCCTCAGTCCGTTTCAATTATTAGGTTCACATCCCCTTACACCTACTTATCATTTGATAGGGAACATGGTTAATACCTTCTTGGAAAATAAACCTCCCATGATTCACAGAAAAAAAGTGATGCATACCTGTAAGTCATGAGGACCTATGGAGATGATTATTCACAATTGATCAGCTATCAAGTGTCTGAATAAATGTTTCATTTATATAAACACCTCAAAGATTATACTTCTGTTCTATTTTTTTTACCCCAGTTGTGTTAAATACAGTCTTCAAATTGATAAGAAAATTAAAGAAATTTTCAATAGGGAAGAAGCATTAAGAGAAGTCATTTCAACTTGAGGGGTTCTCATAACCTGTGTGGTCCAGATGAAAAGATGCCAATGTCAGAATTATTTCAGGAGTGAAGTACCATTTTCTCTCCTTTCTTTACAAAGATAAGGCAAGGTGACAGGAGAAAGATTGATTTTTCGGTGGTGAAATAGCTTAACAATATTTTTAGTTATGGATAAGGCAAATTTTTTTATTTGCATGCTTTAAAAATGGTGAAAAGTTGCATTTTTTTAGCTTGCAATTTCTTTAGAAAAAGTAGTGTCCGGTTTGTAGAGATAAAAAAACATTTCAGGACCAAATTGACTGTCTGCGTCCGGTTACGGGAGTGTCCGCTTTGCGGAGAATGTACATAATGGTTTATTCATAGAAGATTCCCGGGGAATTAAAAATATGTCCGTATTGAGAGGCGTCCGTTTTGCAGGAGTGTCCATAACAGGAGGTTTCACTGTATTGCATTCGGACATCTAATTTTGCCATTTTCATTTATTCTTATGTAATTTTTTTTAATAATTTGTGTAATTATTTTTACTCTTTAATTAAATCTTTGAAAAAATAAAACAATTATGCTTGATTAATGATAAAACGTTCTTATACAATATAGTATACCAGTTGTGTAATTTAATTTTGAAATCTAATCCAAGCCTCTCTTTTTTTTTGTCAGAAAAAACTTCTAAATGTCTACATCAAGAAAGCTCAGCAGGCTCAGAATGGTGGGAGTGACAGCACGCCAGGGTCACCAGGCAATCCTCCATCCTCTAGCAGCCAGTAAACCTTTCTCTAGCCAGAAAAAAAAGGGGAAAAACCACTTGCACCACCACTGAGCTATTGATTTTCAGAAGGACATATAACTTGACTCAGCAGCAAGAGCCGCTGGTGTGGCTTTAACTACTAATGATTGATTACTTCTTATAATTAGCAATCATTAACATCAAGGAAAATGTGCACTCTGCACAATATTTTCTTCTTCATAATGTAGTTTTAATTTATCTAATATTATACCAAGGAAAGGTTTTTTTTTATATGATCTCAGACAAGTGAAACACAAACAGAAATTAATTTATATTTTGAAATTTCTATAGTTGTATAATATAAACTGTAGCTCTTTAAATCTGCATGAAATAATCTTTTTTGTAATTTTATATATGTATATCTAATATTGTAAACTAACCCTTGGGTTTGGTATAGTGTAAATAATATTATTCCCAACCATTTGCCTTTTTTCCTCCCCTCTTATTAAATGGAACATTAAAAATAAATTTTTTAAAGTGACAGTGGTTCCCAAAATGTTTATCTTTTAAATAATTAAGCTGGGTGTTTAACTAGGAAAAATTAAGGTAACTATGGAGAAAACTGTAACAGAACAGTTTTAAAATAACCTTTGTTTGTGATGAATCTGGCTAAGGTCTTAATTAACAAGCACTATAGCAAGTACTTTAGTTAGTGCCATTTATTAATTTAAAAACTTAGCAAGAACCAATTTTCTGGTTTTCTAAGCAGAAAACAGCAGACTTTTTCAAATAATCGGTTATTTTGAGAGAACCTAGTAATTGTCATGCGATATTGTATATGCAATTAAATTACATGCTAGATCCACGGATGAAACAATCAATAAAGCTTTCAATATTTTTAAACAAATAATATGGGATTGATAAATGTTTTAATTTTCAAATGTTAAGCTTGTAGCCACTGCTGTTAAAGTTCAGTTGAATGTAAAAGTGATACATTTTCTGAAAATTAATATAGTAAATTGCTTATGCATAATTTTGTAGTTGAAATTATTAAAAAGGATCCGAAAATGTTTCAAGATAAGTTTTTCCGCTATTCACGAAGCTGTTAAATGATAAGTTTTTTAATAACACATTTCTGTGATATAAGATAACCTCACTATAATTATCATTTTTCTTAGTATTTATTTCTCTCTGTTGATGGGAACCCCTGTTCGTTATTTTAAGATGAATAAAAAAATAAACATTAGTTGACATTTGATTTGTCTTCAAACATTTTAAAGTTTATTTCAAACTTTTTTTTAAATGCAAAAATTATAAGTGAAAGCTTGTGCATGATTCATCATATAAATTTAAATGTACATAGTTGGTAAAATTATCCATGATTTTAAAGAAAAATTTCTTTTAATGTTTCAAATTGCATTAACGAAGTGTTGTGAATTGTATGTGCAAATTGTAAAAAATTTGAGTGAGAATCAAGAATGATTGTAAGATGAAACTTTTTTTTTTTTTGTATGAATATAAAGTGCTCAGTTTAAATTCAAAATACTAACAATTTTATTAATCGAAATATGTACTTGATTGCAAAATACTTTTAGTATGAAGGAATAACGTTAGCGTATTTTTAAAGGAGAGCCTTCACACCGACACAAGTTTATTTCATAATAAATTAGATTTCAGAATGTGGAGAGTTGATGAAAGTCAAAATGGCTACCTCCATAATGTGACATAAGCAAGGTAGTTTTGATTTGTGATGTGTTTTAACTCTAACAAAATCACATTTTGAAAACTGAATTCATAAACTTTCCTCTAAATACAAAATTTTATTGAGTTATGACTACCATGGTGATGAGTTCTGTGCATTTTTTAATCATGTGTTTTGTTTGAAATCTAGCAGTATAGAGGAATGTGCTTATTTTATTATGTGTATATATTGAAAGAGCTTTAGTTTTTTAAAAGGATTAAAAAAAAAAAAATCTTAACCAAGTGCCACTTTGATTTAAATATTTTTGCACAGCAAGCTGTAGCCTTTGCCATAATTTTACTTTTCATTGTTTCATCCAATCTTTGACATTATTTTCTTCTGCTAAATGTCTTGAAAAATAATTTGCTTGTATAGTGTACATTTTATCTAAAAATAAACTTAGTCTTTTTTTTTGCTTCTTGTTTTTCCATCATTCCACAGCTGTAAAATCAAAAAATTATGGCAATTTTTTGATTTTACAAAATTTGTCATTTATGCATACTTGAAAATAAATCCTTTGTGCTATTCGATGGAGTGTACAAGACATAAAATAAAAAGTAATCAACAGCCTGAATAACTTTCGATCTAATGACGGTTTGAGGGGTACTTGCTCAGAATCTATGTACTTTTTTCTAAGAATTTGGATTTCTGACCCCCGAAACACTGCTATCTGAGGAAATATGGTCTCGGGTGAGTGGTCCTCTTAATTTTACTTTTTGCACATTTTGTCATATCTCGAAAAAATTTGCATAGAATTATAAAATTTGTTTATTCAAAGACAAATTAGTTTTAGTAAATATTATTTTATTAATAAGTCAAAAAAAGTTTGAATTGTAAGAAGGTATACAATTTTGTCTGTCATTATAAAGAATGTAATTTTACATGGCGAAATACAAAATTTGAACAGAATCGATCCTAAGATATCAGAATTTTAAAAGGGACGTGCAATTAAAATACGATTAATAAACACTCAGGAACTATTCGATTGATTTTGCTCAAATTTTGTAAGGTTAAATTTACTTTCTTTGAAATGATATAAAAAATGGGTATACTTATAATTCAAACTTTTTTCAACCCTGATTTAAATATTTACTAAAAGTGATATTTTGAATGAAATTATCTTGTGATAAATGAATTTTACAATTGTGCCCAAAAGTTTACAGGATATGGCAAACATGCAAAAAGTGAAATTAATGTTAAGCGGTCCATATTTTTGACTGCTTTAGGATCATATTTCCCAGATTTGCTCACTGTACTACTGTAAGAGTGCACAATTGAGCATACTCCTTTAGAGTTGGTGACAGATCATCCAATTACTAAAGTTTTTAAAATTATTTTATTAGAATTTAGATGCTATACCCCCTCAGAAGACAAATATTTCAAATGAAGAATAAATAAGTTTAAAATAGGAAACAAAATCAATTGATCTGGATTACACATGGCAGAAAGTCCATCTTCATTATTTATGAACACAAACTACATATTTTATAAGTTTTAAAAATACTAGAGTATGATTTAATTAACATAAAACTAAAGGGATGTTATTGAAATATGTATGTATATTTAACAAATTATTTTGCAAAGATCTAATAGTAAATTATTATTTTATTTATTAGTTTATGTAACAAATTTAAGCATTATTTGCTGTTTAAAATCTTCAATATAAATGAAATCGAACTTCAATTTTGGATCAATTTAAAAAACTATTTATTTTGATACGAATTTACAATCCAGCACCTTGACATTAAGTACTAATTGATTTTTTGAGAATACATATTTAAGCTTTTTTCTTTTTTAGTTTTAAAATTAAAAAAAATTTACACAAATAAAAATAAAGGTTTACAGAACATATTTTAACTGTAAAAGTAAACTGCTTTTGATTTAACTGATTTACAAATGTAAAATTGTTTGAACTACATGTTCCAAATAAGTTAACAAAACAATCCTAATAATGAACTCAAAATTCGCAAGTCGCATGTACAGCAAGGTCGTATTTAAGCTAATGGACTAAACTGAAAATTATAAATTTAAATGGAATATAAGTTATAAAAAATTTTGTTTCAGTGGAATTGATTAAAAAAAATTTCTTTATAACATGATAAATAACCACAGGGGTGACTAATAACTAAAATAACAAAAAAATATAATTCAAAGTTAATTTGAACACTTATCTATTCTAAAGAATCTTATCTGTAATATACATTATCAAGCATTGTAGATTGCAATAAGATAGTGTCTCAAGAATGAATGACAATTTGAAAAATGAAAAAAGTAGAAAAATATACAGCTATTTACAGGGCCCTGCTGATTAGGAAACAATATATTTTTTCAATATAAGTTACAAAACTTGCCATAATATGGCACTTCTGATAGAAAAAATACTAAAAAACAATGTTTTCAGCTGCATTTGAACTGAAATGTTTTTCAGGCACAATTTTTTTTGTTTTTTTTTTTCTGCATATTAACCTACAAAGCAATATGAACGCAATTTCTCAGTTTATTTTCGAATAATTTTTATTCGTTAAAACATATTTTATTGAACTCAGTTACAAAATTTTAATGTGAGTATTTTTAAAAAATACTCACAACATTCAACATGCTGTCATTTCTCTGAATGGAAGGAAACAAAAATTAATTAGTTATTGAATAAATAAGGAAATTAGGTGACATTTTTCTGTTTGAAGGGGACCCTTACACAGGCATTTATGTCCTTAAACTACTCAATTCAAAACACTGCTTTAAATTTTTGCTGTTAGAAGAGCATTTTATTGTAAGTTAATAACTAATTTTGAGCCGTGATGGCTCAGGGGATAGAGCGTTAGCCTTCCACTGAGGTGAACTGGGTTTGAATCTCCGCAGTTGGGTATGAACTCCCATCTAGCTTGCACCGACCACAGTGCTGACATAAAATATCCTCAGTGGTAGACGGATCATGGGTCCCTTTGCTGTCATGCTAACTGTGGAAGGTTTTCCTCCCCATGTAATGCAAATGCCAGTTAGTTCCATCAAAAAGTCCACGAAGGCAAATTTCTCCCAATACTTGATCCTGGAGTTCCCTTGTCTTCTGAATTCGGTTCAAAATAACAAGGCTACGGAGTTGAGTCTGCTGTTCAACGACAGTTATAAGAAAAAACAACTAATTTTGAAACTATTCTTTGGTCTTCAAAAAAGAATTAAACCATAATATATTTTCTTAATTTTTGTGACACCCAATATAAGTTGATTAAAAAAATATATGCTTACGTTAATAATTAAATGCTTCAGTGTTATCTAATGATAATAAAAGATCGTACTGAGAAATTGTGAAGCTGATTATCAAATATATTAGTAAATATTTAAAAGATGGTAAAATAAGACTTACATTTTTTTTGCAACCATTCCTCTTCTTTTTCTTTAAATGAACAATTTTCTTTCCTCTTGTGAGAACCCTCTAATTTTAAGTAACTAAATTAATTTTTTCGCCATTTTGATAAAATATTTGCAATATGTATTTCAAATGTATTAAAATGGAGATAAAAAAATTCCTTAATTTAAAATAAAATTGCAATAGAAAGGTAAACAACTAGAAATGCATTAAAAGAAAACTAAGATATTTAAAATAAGTTGAAAACAAACAGAATAATAATAATAAAAATATTTCTAAACAAACACTATTAAGAAAACTTATAAACTTAAGAGAAACCTTAACAATAAAACAAAAACTAGTATAAACAAAACACACACAAAAATTAATAATAATTTAAAATATTTTGTACAGAAGTAAATATTTTACTTCCTATCTTGTTGTCGCAAAAGTAGTTTATTTTTTTTATAATTTGTTAATGTCGAAAATTTTCAGTTACTTCATCGTAAAGCTAAAAACACAACAACAAAAGTAATAAAAATTAAATTAGTTTTCCCCTATCCATAAAAATATTGCTATAACATGTTACACAGTTAAAAATTTAAAAGAGTTACTTTTAAGACTAATAGCCATGGAATTGAAAATTTTTTTAAGATAGATCTTTGGTGATATTCCAAACTAACTAAAAAAAAATATATTTAAATCCCATAAGTGTACATAAGTATAAGCATAAATGAGTTACAAATTGTTTAAATTTTTAACTTACCAAATTATATACTACCGTAAACCGGGGCGAGTCTACCCATTTTTTCAGTTTGTCAACTTTCAAGTGGTCAAACTTTTGTAAATATTAGGGAAAAAAGGCTTTTAATAGGTGTTTCGGAATCGTCATTTATCCCTTTTTAAAGCTGTAAAATCGATTTTAGAAAATATTAACAGTTACGCTGTTACTGTATATTTTTATAGAACTGCTGACAAATCTCTCGTATGGGGCGAGTCTACCCATTCTACTAAAATGAATGTTAACATTGTAAATAATCAAATTTTACTATTAAATTGTTATTTTAGTTACTATATAGGATATTTATGAAGTAAAATTCATAACTTTATTATATATTCCATTTTTTTATTCATAAAATAACACAAATTGAGTATTTGATCGATTATCACATTTTGATCACAGTTTTGTTTTTATAATCATTAACATTATAAAATAACATTTTTTTCTGATTATTGTTGATAAAAATAAATTAAAATTAATATAAATTTACAATTAAATAATTAATAAATAATAATAATTAAAGATTATTAACAAAATCGAAATTCAAACATTGGGAATCATGAAAAATCCTTTTCCCATTCTTTTGGGAGGTAATAATAATTTATAAATAATAATTTATTTAACTTGCATTAAATAAAAAAAGTTAATTTTGTAATATAAAAATTGAAAAAATAGGTAAAATAAACATATTTTATATTTACATTTATATTTAACCTATAAATTTTCTTATTAATGATAAATTTATCAATGCAGAATTAAAATAATATACTCAAATTCATTTAAAATGACTTAATTTTAATATAAACAAAGTTCTAAATTATATTATTATGCTTTATTAAAACTAAATACGAATGGGTAGACTCGCCCCGCGAATTCTGGCTTTTTGTTTACAACAGCAAAACTTACATTCTTTTTTTTTTTTTTTCATATAAAATTAATGTAATCTTAGTCTTAGATAAGTTTATCACTTAACCAAAGTGAAAATAGTAATAATAATAATATACTTACGGAGCACCAACTAAAAGTTTGCTGATTTTCAATACAAATCTCTCAAAAGACGTTTGAACAGGTCGGTTAAAAAGACACCAAATAAATAAAAACGGATCAAACTACTACAGCGCCATCTTCCTTAGAGTCTGAACTAAGTCCTCCGTTGGTAAAAAAAAATTTATTTGCAATTTAAAATAGTGAAAATTAAATAAAACTAAAATGGGTAGACTCGCCCCGGTTTACGGTATGTGTTTAAAAAATTTTAACTGAGTTATTTACAGAAAAAAATACATTTTTGTGTAAATAAAGAAAACTACTGTATAATCAAAAACAACTTTTAATAACTTCAAAGAAATACTCTCGACCAGCAAGAGTAAATTTTTTACAATGCAGATTGCATTAACAAGTCAGTTTTAAGTATGTGTCACGAAACACCGAATCTTAAATTTTCACATATTAATATTCATTTACAAAGTAAAAAACATTAAAAAGTATCCATGTTTAACCATAAATACAATTTAATTAAATCAAAGAAGTTATGGAATGATAAAATGTGTCCATAAAAATGGATAAGTAATATTGTTCTTATTTTGGGAGTTAAGAGTAAGGAGTAACCTTTTTCTTATTCAGTCGTCGAAAAATCAACACACTAAAATATCAAAAAAGCGGCTGAGATATAGTAAAAATGGCAGCAAACATATGTTCTGAAAAGGTAGTCAAGGTAGTAAAATATTATCAAATGGCAGCTTACTAAAATGTTACAAAAGGGCTGTATAAAAATTTAATTAAATCAAATGAGTTACGGAGTGATGAAATGTGTCCTTAAAAATAGATAAGTAACATTGTATCTTATTTTGGGAGTTATGAGTAAGGAGTAACTCTTTTGTTATTCAGTGGTCGAAAAATCAAAACAAAATAATTTCAAAAAAGCAATCCAGGACTCTGAGATATAGTAAAAATGGCAGCAAACATATGTTCTCAAAAGGTAGCCAAGGTAGTAAAAGATTATCAAATAGCAGCTTATTAAAATGTTATAATAGGAATGTATAACAATTTAAATAAATCAAAAGAGTTACGGAGTGATAAAATGTGTCCTTAAAAATAGATAAGTAACATTGTATCTTATTTTGGGAGTTATGAGTAAGGAGTAACTTTTTTGTTATTCAGTGGTCTAAAAATCAAAACAAAATAATTTCAAAAAAGCAATCCAGGACTATGAGATATAGTAAAAATGGCAGCAAACATATGTTCTCAAAAAAGTAGCCAGGGTAGTAAAATATCAAATGGCAACTTACTAAAATGTAATTAAAAAGGCTGTATGACAATTTAATTCAATCAAAGGAGTTACGGAGTGATAAATGTGTATCTTATTTTGGGAGTAAGGAGTAACCTTTTTGTTATTCAGTTGTCGAAAAATTAACACATTAAAATATGTAAAAAGCAGTCTAGGACACTAAGATATAGTAAAAATGGCAGCTTACTACAATGTTAATAAAAGGGCTGTATGATACAGTAGATCTATATATCCCTGATTTTTCTGTTAACCTTTCTGGATGTAAGCAAAGAAACTTCTGTAACTAAGCAAGAGTAATTAAAATTTTACAATATTTGTTAAATTATCTGCTAAGAGATAACAATTTAAAAAGCTAAGCAAATCCAAATAGATAAATTTTTCTGTTAATAACCTCTAGAAAATTTAATATTTCTTATTGTAAATAATAAATATACTTAAGTGTTTTTTTTCCACTTTTTAAGTATTTGCACCAAAAATCATTTATAGAATTTTATGATTGCTCTGTATCAGGCTAATATTGCTGCTATGTTTATCAGGTAATATTTTAATGATATAAGAAATGATCTATAAAACACAAAATTCAATAAAACATGAAGGTTTGCTTTTCAAGATTTGTGCTATAAAGATCTGCTACTGTATTTAAAATGTTAAAAAAAAAGGGCAATGGGGTATTGAAAT
Organism: Parasteatoda tepidariorum; assembly: GCF_043381705.1. NCBI lineage: Eukaryota > Metazoa > Arthropoda > Arachnida > Araneae > Theridiidae > Parasteatoda > Parasteatoda tepidariorum. The sequence goes on along the minus strand of NC_092212.1, from coordinate 61,630,444 downwards.
ATTATCAAAAACGCAGAAAGATACAGAAATTTTGCCAATTAAAGGGAACAAGATACTGATGTTATCTAAGGGGTAGCATGGCACTGAAATATTATCAAAAGAACAGAAAAATACAAAAATTTTACAAGGTAACAAGATGTTGGAATGTTATCAAAACATCAAACATTCAATCAAAAAAAGATACCAAGATACTGATGTTACTAAAGGAGCAGCATAGTATTGAAATATTATCAAAAAGATACAGTAATTTTGTCAAAAAAGGTAATAAGATACTATAAGATGTTACTTACAATAGAAAAACTTCACTTGCTTAAAAAAATATTAAGATGGTAATGAAAATCGACATGTTTCGAGCACTCAAAAGCAAATCTCATGTCTGTCATTACGTAAATGAAAACAAAAGTGATTTAAAACGAAAAACATAAACTTACCAACAAAAAAAATAAAATAAACGGAAATGAAATATAGTGTCTTTCATATGAACACCAATTCTCTGGTCAGTGACACGAGTTTATCACTACTTCTCCATAGTGAAAGGAAATACATTTTGCTCTGATTTGCTTCTCTTGGCTACTGCAAGCTTTTTAACCTTTATTTTTCCTTTTCTGTTTCATTCTTGACTTCTAGGATTTTTCCGATTTTGTTTTTCACTTTCATTTCTTGGTTGGAAATTTTACATTTTCTATTTCAAATCACTTTTCACTATATGTTTACTTTTATTGCCATCTAAAAACTTTTTGAAGCAAATGAAGTTTTATATCATTAAGTGCATCTTTCTGCTTCAGTTTCTTCAAATAATTTCTTCGAGGTACGGAATATATCAAAAGGGCATCACATTACGAAATTACCGTCAAAAAGGTAGTAATACAATACAAGTACTGTCAAAAAAGCAGCAGTGCACATAAGTATCCAGAAAAAAGCAACAAGATGCTATTCAATCATACAAACAGGAACTAGGTAGCATACCCTGCTTTCTGTATTGCAAAATTGGGTTTTATTTCTTTACAATACATGAAATGTAAATCAAATCTGATCAGGGGTATACTTAGACTTTACAAGTTATGGAATAATTCATAACAGCTATATACCCGCAGTCGTACTAATCTGCAAAAATAGCATTACAGATTAGAAGAAGAGAACAGGCATGCCTGGGCATCACATTAATTGAAAGGCTTGTTACAATGTGAAGTAAGGTCTAGTTTTGTTACTAGAAAAGTTGAAAAGCAAATTTCATTTTTTATTATATAGCAACAAACTACACTTTGGAAACTTAAATTATATAAATATTTATTCTTTTGTTTTTTGCGGCACAGCCAAAGAAGATTTCACATTTAATCCTTTAGTTATCTTTCATTGACATGATATTATAAAATACATTTTAGAAAAATGGCCTTGCTATTATAACGAAGGGAACACAGATTCCTGCTTCTGCTTTGTACAGATATCTATGATGGGCACTTAGCCAGTAAGGGAAATCAAGAAAAACTTTGTTTCCAATCAGTTATGGACGACATAGAAAATGTAGCACTAAGGGAAAAGAAAAGAGGATTTGCGAAATTTGAGCAGATGTTGCTTTCTGAATTACAACATACTTCTCATCTAGTCAAGACACATAATCATCAATAAATTCAAGAATTGTACAAAATCAAAAAATTTTTTTTCTTTGTTAAAGAGGAAACTATTATTAAAAAATTTCAGTTACAAATAAACTTTGCTTTTAAAAAAAACTTAGAAAAAGTTATTGTAACTAATATACATATATATATATAGCACAATAAATAAATACAAAAAGAGGAAAACGAAGAAAATTACTCGCGAGAATCTCGCATATTTTTTTCTTTTCTAGCATTAAAAAATTACTACCGCTAGAAATTCGAGCATTCTATAAATCAATTTCAAAATTCGCAAATTTCGCCCATTTTGGAAAAAGCTTCGCATTACACCATTTAGAATAAAATCCCTTTCACTTTTCTTCCTGGATCTTTCATTATTTTCAACATCCACCCTGTTTTCTAGCTTCCCTATCAAGTTTTGTACAGAACCTATTCGAAAAACAGAACACAACCACAGAACCCCTTTCAGAACACATTTCTCTGCAACCATGTGTTTACCGTAGGTAAGGTTTCTTCATGTAAGATGTTCAAATTTTTTAAGCACTAATGTAAGATGGACAAATACCTTGTAAAGGCAAAATTTTCTATGATGATTGCACCAAAAATATTCAATGCTTTAAAAAATAGAAGAAGTTAAAAATGTATTATTATTAAAGAAATGATTTTTTCTTTCAAGAGTTTTTGTGTTTTTTTAGTTATTAGAAATCTCACATATCTTTTTGAAATCTCACCCTGTTTTTGAGAAAGGGTTAAAAATTCTCACCCATTTTTTTTTCTATGATAAAAACACTGCAATAGTGTGAATAGTATATATATATATATAAAAGTTAATTTAAATTTAGCAAAATAAAATATATTTCCTAAATTGTTATTGTTTAATTGTTAAGAAAACATAAAAAAAGAGAACATAATGTCCCAAGAAAAGGTTTTTTTAAAAAAAGTAAAGAACTGTAGGATTTAGGGAGAAAAAAAAATTTTTTTCTTGCATAAAAGTAGCCTTAATTCCTTGAAAAAGTATGTCCTAAGGTTTAAGATCAGCGAGGAAAATATCTTAATACACGAATTGTTAAATTTCAATAAATAGCATAGCCACAATTTTTTTTTCTTCAAATTTGTAACAATAACATAATATAAATAACATAGCACTTATACTGGCAGGTTCTAGAATCGATTGAAAATTGCCAAATATTAAACTAATATTATAACAAGCCATTCAATGTTCTTCTTTTTGTATAGATATTACATAAATTCTCAACATTATAAAAATCACAAATACAAGTAAATAACGCATAAACATTATTTTTCACAATACAATAACAATGCATAAGCATTATTCTTCACAATACAATAACAATGCAATGTATTATAGGAAATAAAATAGAATAATGCATAAAAGCAAGATATAAATAAATAAAATATGAACACTTTCTTAAATAGTGTAACACAAACTTTAAAAATGTGTAAAACATTTTAAAGTTACTAATAAAAAAATATCACAAGACTTATAAATATATTAAATAAAAAAATATATGTTCAAAACATAATTATTAGGCACAATAAAATAAGAAGGTAACAACGACAAACACACATAAAATATTCTAAAACTTGTTTGCAAGTAGAATTGATAAATTCATGAACATGTATAGCTTTTCACAAACAATTATTTTACAAATACACAGAAATTCATTCAGAATTTCACAATTTACTTTATAACATACAATGTTAATATAGTACTGAGAGTACCAGTACATAAAAGTCAGAATTGGGCATCAAATAATGCAAATCAGCCCCATTTTACGTCATGATACAATGCTGAGTTTCTAAAATTTCAAAAGTATTTTTTCTACTGTTAAAATGCTTTTTTTCCTTCCTACTGTTAAAATGCTTTTTTTTCTTCCTACTGTTAAAATGTTTGATGATTTAAAATCTATTAACTTAATTCGGAGGACTGAAAACAATTTAAAAAAGCTGAATTGCATAAAAACAGGAGTGCACAACCTATGACTAGTAGGTCAAGCATTTTGAATTATTTAATAAAATTTTTATTTAAATTTCCCTTATTAAATGTACAAAATTGAAAAAATTTACATCCTGGAAAAAATTACGGCTGTATTTTTTACGTAAAATAAATAAATAAAAACTATTATAAAGTTAAAAATTTAGCCTCTGTAATCACATTAATCTGATAATTTATATACTAAACCCTAAACTAATAACTATATTGAATAATTTTGCTTTTAATAAAATATAAAATTTATCTTTTCAGAAAAATATTTTTTAATGCCAATTTCTATGATCTCTTTGCACTAAAATTTGTATTTATTTTTATTAACTTAAAATTTGGATACAAATAGATGCAAAATCTAAATAAAAAATATTTTCATTAAATATTTATCTTTTATAATAATTTGCATGTGCATAAAAAAATTAATTTTTTTAAAAAATTATTTACAGTAAGTTAATTATATTTTAAAATAGTAAATATACATTTTAATGGTTATATAATCACTCACAATTATATAATTTAACTAGGAATCCAGCATATTTTCTTGTTTTAATAGCTCATGATACAAAAACAAAACATGTGAACCCCAGCGCAAATGCTGAATATTTCATGCAACATCTAGTTCTCAACTAAAATCTCAATACACCATAAAATGTACAGCGAAATTCTAACTTTTTACAGTAAAACCTAACTTATACACTGCATTTATAACATGCATGGACATTCATAGCGTTCATGCATGCTTCGACAGCATTAAAAACTATAAATGTATTAACAATCAATTAAAGAAAAGAATTCAACATTTTATGAAATGAAAATTCAAGCAAGATTTTTTATGAAGTTCGCACTAACTGAAAATGTGCTATGGCACATTATGTTAGGATATCCCAGGGAAAAATCTTGATAACTCCAATTGCAGATACAATAATTCTTATGATGAATTTAAAATGTATAAATAGTAACAGGTTAAATCAAAATAATCATTTTGGCAGCAGAATTAAATGTAGAAAAATTTGTCCATTAGGTTAAATTGTTCGAGCTAAATCCATCGAGAAATAAAAATGTAACAGGAAAGTTTGAAAAGAAAACAATCTCGCCTAAAAGTGATAAGTGCCGTTATATATGACTTAACAGAATTACAAGTCATAAACCCAATTTTTTTTTTTTTTTTTGGCTTGATGCAGATAATAGATTTTGTTTTTACTTGTGTTCTATAGGAACATCACACCCTCAACAATGTTTAAAAAAAACAAGTATAGTGCGGCTCTCAGGAGAACTCCTCCAGACACCCGTCTCGCGTCGTGACGGGTACTATGGTTACGAGGAAAGGTCACTTCAAATAGGGGTGTGGGCTGAATAGTTTTGTCTTAATCTTAGCGTAGGACCTCGAGAGTAAACCAATCTACACCTTCTTTCCTCTATTTTATCCCCATTAGAAATGTGCTGTCGTTTGTTACCATAGCAGCAGACAGCCCCGGACGTTCAGTCTGGAGGAGTTCTCCTCAAAGCCGCACTATACAATATACTGCAATGTGTACAAACCAAAGCTAACTGTGTAAGCAAATTTGTCAATAAGCTGTATAGTATGCCCTTTGGGAAAAAGCATCTGTAGAAATATTCAAAGAAAATATATTTGAGTCCTATGTGGCCACCCAGGTAGTTGGAATTATTCCCATATTTGAATAGATTCCGAGTTAATATACTTGCAGTAAAAATATTTACCAAATATGGATTTTATTTGATTTGTAGACTTCCTGGTAGTAGCTTGTGAGAAACTTTAAAAAAAAAAAAAAAGAAATCACACAAGAGGTCTAACTTGAAGGGTATAACTCGTAGAAACTTTAGAGCAAACCTCTTCATATTTTTGTTTTTTAATATTTGCAAGTATAGACATGAGAAGATATAGACATGATCAGAGATAGCTGCAAGTTTTACCCTTTCAGTTTACAACCTCTAAGATGCAATTGAAATTTGAAGAACAATTTAGTATAGCACCAATATAAAAATCAACACAGAAGTATCAAGTTTGGATTTAACCTTAAAATTACGAAAGATCAGCTTTAAAATCTTAGAGCATGACATTCTGACGACATCCTACGGTTTAAAGAGGTATAAATAAATTGACAATCACGTAAAGTATCAGGTTCAACATCCCGTCCAAATAAGAACTCAGCTAGTAGGATCCAAGAAGTTTCAAACTTTTTTCCTTTAAATATATCATTAAGGTGATTCACACTTCCAGCCACACATTGAAAGAAATCTTTCTTGATGGTTTTCGGAGTAGCACGCCATAACTGTCTTAGATGAGCTTCTTCCACTATCCTTACCTCACTCTTAAACTCACCGTGAATGCATCGAACAATTACAGAAACAAGATAAGCGTAAACATTAATATCAATAAAATCCCACATCAAAGATATCGTAGGTACTAAAAAATCCTGTGCAGGCCAATTAGTTATCAACATCTCTAAGAGAGATTTACCATGTTCCTTAAAAACAAGTTTTTGTTGTTCCCAGTCCATGTGAGACATCAAAAAACATGTGATTTCTGTATACTGTTTAATGAGTGTTACATTTTTACGCACAGTGGAGCGAAAAGCGAAAGTAACCCAGAACGTTAAATTTTTTGCCTTTTCTTCTTCGGTCAGTTTATACCAGAAATAACGAACCGCTGATGCATTTCCATAGGATATAGATAACATTATCATAATTTCATGAATACTGCCATCAGTATTAATACTGTTGTCTTCAATATTTTTTAATATTGAAGATAACCTACCGAGATCATTTCTGATAACACACGTCCAATAGAGCTCTAAGCTGCTATCACAACCATCTTCAATAACTTTTTTGCTATACATATCCTTTTCGTATTCAAGCAACTGATCCCATAATTTATAAATTTGATGTTCAATACAATGGTGACAAGCTTTGGCATATAATTTGTGCACGATTCTGTGCTTAGCTATGAGTGTAGCCATTGTTTTAGATCTATCAATTGTACCACGATATGTCCATTGTAAAATATCGATGCTTTGAATAGAATTTACATCGTAGTCTTTGTAATAACAGTCCATTCTCCATTCCCAAATATGTTCGCCAACAGGTTTAATCAGATTTAAAATTTTCAATTCAATAGATTTTGGTAAACACAAAAGATTTACCTTTTCTTTCATTTCCATGACTGTATCATCAGAGCAATCTCGGTGGGCAAAATCCATGGTTCTTCTCCATCTGCGAAAAGCCCTTCTGTCAACTTCTCGCCAAAGGGCTATCACAATTTCAATAAGCGCCATTCTTTCCAAGGATGGTATAAGGAGATAGTTTATAATTCGATTGGTATTCTCAGTCGCTTCATAATTTGAGTCAGGAGATTTATTAACATCCATTTTCGCAGAATTTTTTGAGGGATGAACAGACACTAAACAAACAGAAGGGATTTCTTTTCAGGGTTGAGAAGTGCAAGTAAGCTGCTTTGAGAAATATCATGCTTATGTTATCCTCATTTATCTTCATGAAGTTAATCATTTCATTGATTTATAACTATGGATATCAAAAATATTACAATATTTTTAAGAACATAATTAAAATTTTGCCGTTGCATTAATGAGGTAAACTTATAAAAATGTTAAAATCAAATAAAAAAAAGAGTTATCATTGTGCACAAAAATAGACAGCACGAAGCATAACAAATAAGATATGATATGAGATGAATCGCCAAATTCTCTGGCGATAAAACTCATTTTCGGATTAAACTCATTTTTATAGGCATGATAATGCCTAAAACTGAGTTTTAAAATAATTTAATGGGATTTTTATTCCTTGAAAATTGGGTTTTTAAGACAATGCAAAATTTGAAAATCATTCATTGATTTAAAAAAATTTCATTTGGGAGGAAAAATCTCGCTAACTTGCCATTAGTCTCCCAAAAAAGTTTAACACCGTATTAAAGCCTAGTTAATCTAACTTATAAGTTAAGCACTTAAACTATTTTTTTGACCGGAGGACTTTGAATAACACATTTGACATTTATATATTTCCAGCATTCACAAAAATGAAGTAAAAATTGAATTGCTAAAGGGTCAGTAATCAATATAAAAGCTTTAGGAAAAAATAAAAATTTTATGAAAACCTGATGAACAGCAACAAAGGGAAGAAAATAGTTCAAATGATCCTCAAAACCAGAGTGTTTAATAGGCTAGGCATAGGTGGATGAAACGTGTAGGGGTTTTCTAAAACCCGTTTCCTTCGGCGACCAAATAGGTTTTGGTTATTAATTTTGTCAATTTTTCAGAAGATTTCTCTTTCTGCCATTATCAAGGGTGATGATTGCCGAACACCTTGCTACTCTTAAATCTGCGAAATAATTAAAAATTGGGTGCAAAATAAATTTAAAAAAAAAAAAAAATTATTTCAGTAGTTTGTAAATATTGGGTTGTTCGGAAAGTAATTTCGTTTTTTTTTGTGGGAAAATGAAAGACAATTTTCGTATAATGAATAAATATTTTATTAAATTATTTATTGACCATTCTGGTCTAACACCTTTTGCCATCTTTCTGGTAGTAGCATGATTCCACGCTCATAAATTTTTTGGTCATTGCTGGCAAAAAAAACTGATCCAGGTGATTTTTGACCTCTTCATTTGAAGTAAAGGTTTTACAGTCTAAAAGAAAATTTAGTGACCGGAACAAATAATAATCCGAATGTGCTACATCTGGAGAATATGTTGGGTGTGACAGTGTATCCCATTCAAGCTGTAAAAGCTTTTGGCGAGTGATCAAACTTGTATGAGATCTCGCATTATCTTGGTGTAACATCATACATTTTCTGTTGATTAATTCTGGCCTTTTCTGTTGAAGAGCATCATTCAGTTTGTCCAGCTGACGACAGTAGACTTCCGAATTAAGTGTTGTGTTACCAGGTGAAAGGTCAAAAAAACTATTCCTTTAAAATCCCGCCAAACAGTCAGCATCACCTTTTTTTGATGGATATTGGCCTTCGAAATGCTTTGAGCGGGTTCATCTTTTTTGCTCGATGATCTCTTGCGTTTGACATTGTTATAGACAACCCATTTTTCGTCCCCAGTAATGATGAGCTTCAAAACTGGATCATTTTTGGCTCCATGGTGGCTCGCTTCTCAAACGTTTGAAGCGAATCACAGACGTCAACGCGACGACGCAAATTTCACTCCATCAGAACATGAGGAACCCATTTTTCGAGCTTAAACCCAGGCCTTTCAAGTGGTCATAAACAGTTGAATTCAATAAATTTAACCTCTCACCGATCTCACGCGTTGTTATTCGCTGAATTGCATCGACTAATGCCTTTATCAGCTTCAGCGGGCATTCCAGAACATGGTGCATCTTCGACATCAAAATTGCCGGATCGAAATTTTTTCAGTCACTGGCGTACTGTCAACACATCTTCTCCATACACATCGGTAAATTTCTTTCTGGCATGAACAGCATTTTTACCTTTTCTATAGTAAAAAAGTAAAATATGACGAAAATGTTGTTTATTGCTCTCCATATTTATAAGGGCACCAACCAAAAAATTTTTCATACACAAGCCTTGCTATATCAGCTCTCAAAACATATAATGATAATGTGGCTTAAGTGTAAAGTTGGGTTCGAAAAAATACAATTAAATCCTCTGTCGGAAAAACGAAATTACTTTTCGAACAACCCGATATATAGATCCCACATATTTTTCGACCACTACACTTTGAAGATAGATAGGTAATTTATTTACGTCGCACTGGAACTTCATAGTGAGCTATCAGCGACTGTCTGGGAAAAATCCCTAACGGTGATCCGAAGGCATTACATGCCATCACAATTTAAATCCTCTGCTGAGGAGATGGCTCCTTAGCTTTGGTGGCCAAATGAATCTGCGAGAGAATCAGAGCACTTTACGGTAAAACAGTTTAACGAGGACCAATACCACAGTCCCTCGGTTAAGCAGACAGCTCAAAGTGGTCGCCCATGCACTTAATGATTGCAACCAATGACGTCAGTGTTCTCGTGAGAACCACGTCCTTGCGATTAGTCCATTGCGAGGCTTGCCAAAAGTACCAAAAAAAAAATTCTTTTTCTAAAAACAAATTCTCTTGATTTTTTTCCTTCTTTTACCTTTGAGTGAAATCATTTTCTATTGACCACTTTTATTACAATCCTGAAAACAGAGCCTGATCTGCAAATCTCGGGGCTTATATATGTTGAATACTATTTCAACAGTTACGTACTGTTATCTTAATAATTTCAGTTATCTTATCTTTTATAATAGAAGAAATGTTATGTTCCTTAACTTTTAATGTTGGTCATTTCAACAGGTACATAGTATTATTTAAATAATTTCAATTATTTCATTATTTTAATTAAAGTATCCACTTCGCATTCGTTTTACTTTCAAACGCCGACAGGCATTGTTTCAGTTCAGGCAACCAGGAAAACGAGTCTGCACATATTAAACATATTTTATTAATATACAATATAGTTATACACACGTCTTGCTATAATGCACATATAATTCAAATAATGTTTTTAAAAGTTTTTGCTTTCAATTTTTTATTTTTACATTTTAACCATTAATATTATTTCAATATTTAGATGTTTATATTTAATAATTTATACGATTCAAGAAGATTACCGCTTTATCCCTTTCATGTTTTCAACTTCCGAAAGTAATGACTATAGTTATAAAATGTATCTAGCTATAGTAAACTAACAAAAAAATGTGTCTTTAAAGAAGCAACTCGCAACGCTCTTCAGTAATCACAGACTATGCGCCATCTATAATGTCATTTTCCGGTCAATAAAGTTGTTGTTGTTCATGTACGTCACACTAGAGCTTCACAATGGGCTATTGGCGACGGCCTGGGAAACATCCCTGAGGAAGATCCGAAGACATGCCATCACAATTTTGATCCTCTGCAGAGAAGATGGCACCCCTGCTTCTGTAGCCCGACGACATGCACGCGAAGTCGAGCACTTTACGGTAGAACAGTTTAACGAGGACCAATACCGAACACCCTCGATCCCTACGCAGACTGTTCCAAGTGGTCACCCTCCCGCACACTGACCATAGCCAGTGATGCTTGACTTCGATGATCTGCTGGGAACAGTATCTTAACGATCAGTCCACTGCGGGACTCCGGTCAATGAAAACGGGATAAAGAAATATTTTTCTTGTTTAGATAAATTTAAATTTTATAAACGCATACTTGCTTGATTTTGAAAATCTGATGATTTTGCAAAATTGGGTTTTCATTGTATGCATACAAATGAACAATAATTTAGAGTTTAAAAACACCAAAATGAGAGCGAAAAAGAGACAGTTGAAAAATACCTGCCTTAAATATAATAAATTAAAAAAAGGCAACAAAGGAAGTTAAAAAAGTAATAAAAATAAGTACGTTAAAAAGGCAATTCTAGAAAGAAAGGAAAAAAAACTCTAAGAGTAGATACACATATGAAAAAGGCAAAGAAGAGAAGAAAAGGCGGGAATAGCCTGGTTGGTAGGGCACTGGGCCCATGTCCAAGAGTTCGTGGGTTCGATCATCATCGGCTGAAGACTCCCCGTGTAGTAAATGGTGACTGATGCACGTTAAATCTGTCGAGTCACAAAGTCCTGCCCGTTCCCATAACAAATCAATACCTATGGGGGTACTGATCCAGGAGTTTCCTTGTCTTCTGGATTGGTTTAAAATTAAGGCTACGAAATTGAACATTAGTAGTCGTAAACCCAAAATTGGGTCGGCTGTTCAACGACGGATATAATATAAAAAAAGGAAGAGAAAAAAAATTTGAGAAGAGAAAGCTACATAAATAGTTTCCTACAATAACATCCGCGGTAGTACTTGCACCAAGCTCACGCCACCATTACGCAATTTAAAAGTGTGAATAATAAGAATTGAAAATTAAGCATCAAATGACATTCTCAAAAGTTGCTAAGTTCTCACTAATATCACGATAATTAGAAGTGGAAAAATTTTGGAATTAAAAGAGAAAGGTCAGGTAATACCTTTAGCAGTTCCAAGTTATCACCGTTATCAAAATATTTAGAAGTCGGAAATGTAAGGATTGAAAGAAACAAAAACATCAAATCACATCCTCAACAGTTACTAGTTCTCATAATTATCACGATAATTTGAAGTAGAAAAATGTTATGATTGAAAGGGAAACGACAAATTACATCCGCAGTTGTTCCAAGTTATCAATATTTTCAAAAGAATTAGAAGTACTAAAATTGTAGGACTTCAAAAATTGCCAAATTATATCGTCATTAGTTCCAAATCATCACCACTATCAAAAGATTTCGAGGTCGAAAATATAATAAGGATTGAAAGAAAAACACCAAATGACATCTTCAGCAGTTCTGTGTTCTTATTATTGCAAGAATTAGAGTTGAAACATGTTAGAACAAAATGTTTCAATTTGAAGACCAAACGATTGGAACAATTGCAAGGAAAAACATTTCCATTATTTGTTCTTGTTAGGTATTGAGTTTCGCGACTTTTTTTTCATGCCTACTTTCTTTCTTTTATTTTATTTATGCTTCATTTTTCAAAATGATACAAGCGTATGAACAAAGCTTAAACCAATTATTAGAAGAAACCTGTAAGGTAGAATGTATGTTTTGATGTTTTTGGAATGATCAAAAGAAGTTTATGTTTACATTTGCAAATAAAATTGTTGCTTTGAGTCAAGTACCTCTGAATAAATGGAAGAATTATGAAACGCTTTTGAGCAAGATTCTTTGAATTTCAAATTAGACGGTGCGAATTGTAAAATAATTATCTTTTCTTCCGAAATTTAAGAAGCTTTAATAGTTATTTTATTTTTGTGAAGAAAAATCGATTTCCACGAACATTTTTTGATTTGTAAAATGAACCAATGTGCTAAATTTAGATCAGTAACATCAATATATCTTTTTTCATTTTAATACTTGAAATCTTGAAATAACTAGTCTCACATGTAATATTTTCCAAAAGTTTTATACTAGATAAAAAAATTTATAATAGCTCTAAAGCTCCGATTTCATTTCCTAGAAACACATAGAATTTTTTTCTTCATATTTTAATATTTCAGGTCACGTTTTATGGAACCTTGAATCATAAATAATCCAGTTTTTTTTTAAAATTTAATTATCGAAATTTATTTGAAAATGTTACGACAACCTTTAAAACTAAAATTAATTATATTACCTAGATTTTTTTAGATTTCCAAGTAGAGTTGAACCTGACCTTGAAATATATTCAGATAGCAGAACCTTATTAGAATAACAGATTTAGGCATCTTTTTACCTGTGTATCATTACCGAACCCAATTTCCCCATTTCCTACTCATACCCATCATAGTGAAAACAACTTCTTATTTATTTATTTTGGAAATTTGTGTTACGAATTCGTCGATTTACTTTCCAACATTCTTATGATTTTTTTAAAAATATTTCCCTTTGAATGGTTTTTTCTTTATAATTATCCCACAAGGAGAAAACAGATACTTATTTATGTATTTTTATAAATTTATGCTTCGAATTATGTTTTCGAATTTGTGTTCGAAACCAACCAGCATTTTTTGAAAAGATTTTTTTAAAATTATATTTTCCTTTTTCTTATAATTCGCCTGTGCTTCCCCAGCCTAAAAAGCTCATAGCAAAACCGACGCATCACGGGAACAGCCTGGTTTGCGAGAAATAAAAACCTCTACAATGATCGTTAAATTAGATGAAATTGATCACTATCTTAACTCAACGCTTTTTTTTTTCAAGGATGCTATAAAATGTACAGCATTTAAATTACACCCGACTTAAATTATTTTGGAAGCAGAAGAAAGTCAAACAGGGAGTCATTAAAATAATGGAACGCCTTTTCCTTACAAGGGAACTTGACTAGACGACGTCAACAAATGTGTGCTTTACAATTAACGAGCTCTACATTTCATGTAATGTATAAATTGTATCTGTTAACTATTTTCTGTATGCTAATAACATTATTATTTTTAATATTTTTATATTTATTTATTTATTTATTTTTATCTTGTAACCTTCGCAAATACTGTATTTTGTGTACTTCAGAAAGGATTTTCGAATTTTCGATTAATTTATTGTTCAAAATTTTGTCAAATTTTCTAACTACTCATGTTTTGAGTTTCCTCTTGCTTGTGGATTTTTCCTTACGGCTGCCTCGCCGTAACTCTTCTCTTTGAAATTGTATCTGTTTTCATGGGCTTCGGACAAATTCTGGTACTTTTCATCATCACAATATGTTTGTTACCTTTTTTTTTTTAATTGATGTCTCGCCTTATGTTTGAACACTCAAACTCCTAAGTTCTATTTTCTGAGTAACTACCGTTTTTAATTTTAAGATTTCACTAAATTCTTTGAATCCTTCTGGTATTGCCATGGATCGCCACCAAGCCTACCTTTTTGAATCCTCTTTTTCTTTTGCTGAGATGTCACGTACGCGCATTTAGAGCCTACAGTATTCTCCGGATGAGCCCTGACGGGGGCGGGACGGGGTTAAATTTTGATAAAATGTACAACCAGTGGCTTTAACAAAGTATTAAACTTTGAATTTATAGACACAAATGCAAAGTTTAGTCTTGCCACATCTCTCTCTATTAGTGATGGTGTAACATTTTAATCCCAATTAAGACTTTTGTTTCAAATTTAGACAAACTGTGCCCGGCTACCGGAGAGAGGCGAGGGTGTGCACAGAGAGTTACCAACTTATTTGTAATTATTGTAAATTATTTTTTATTTTTTCCATTTTCTGGAACATATATTTTTCGATTAATGCTTATTTTCCTTTGCTATTTACACATATTCAAGGGCACCGGCAGAATAATATAAAAGGGGGTGCAACCCTCTAACAAACTAATCCCCCCCCCCAAAAAAAATTTAAAAATATACTGTTATTACATTTTGTTTTGTTATTACATATACTTTCGTCTGTTAATTTTTTTCGAGATACATTTCTCCATTGTTAACAAGATATTTAAAAAAAGTACGAGTTTTCGTGGTACGAAATGTGGAGGAATAGGGAAAATTCTAATGAATCCCTCGAATACATCGATTTAGTTCAGGCCACACAGTTTTATCTAGCTGCGGCGGAGGCAATCGAAATTGGCCTAACTCTTCCAGCTACTACGTGCACTATTGAACGCACTTTTAGTACCATGCGACGCATTAAAACTTGGAATCGGTCTACAATGTCTCACGAGATATTAAGTAGTTTGTGCATGCTCAGTGTGCATAAGAAACAATCAAAGATGACTCAGAATTCATTGAAAAAGTTATAAACAGATTTGAACAGCTAACAAGACGATTACAATTCTTGTTTGATTAAACAATTTTTTAATTGTTATGTATCAATAATTACCTAATTATTTGTTTTTGAATAAGAATATTTTTAGTAAATTTTTTTTTATACTCTTTAATTGTTTTAAAAGAAAGCCAGGGGGGTGCAAGTGCACCCCCTTGCACCCCGCTGCCGGCGCCCTTGCACATATTCCAGATTTCGTTTTTACGCGAAATCAATCTTTTCACCCAATTTAAACCTAGCTTTTCGCTATAATTCCTCCCCCCTTCCTACCCTTAATTATTATCAAATTAGATGAAGGAAAAAATAACCTTCTGGGTTATGTACTCTGATTTAAATGCATCAGTCAGTCAGTGATATTTCCCCGCACTGATTGGTTTGCTGAGCTTTCCAATCAGGGCGGGAACCGTACTGATTGGTTCTGTGCTTTCCCTGCACACATTGCTAACCTCATTGCTTTCAATTCATCGATTAAAATACTCCAGGAATGGATGAGGGCCGCTCTGCTGCCCCAGGTGTCCAAATTTAAATTTATACTAGGCCAACTAGTTCTTTCCTATACTTAACACCCAGAGAGAAAATATAGATGCAGACATTTATCCACCTGTTTATTTATTATTATTTTTTAATGAATTATAGTTTGTATTATGAATTCGGCAATTTATTTTCCAACATATTTTTTTTCCCGAAAGATTTTTAACCAAGCGGAAAATTAGCAGGGGCACAGATCTTTCCCCTTAAGCGTCTCTTCAGTTCGCCTTGACCTTGATCTTTCAGCAATTTAGAGTATACTAACAACAGAATATATCCCATTGGAGGCCCATTCAGTGAGCATTAACCCTTATGTAATAATTCTCTCCTGATATCGACTAATAAGAAAAAGTAACGTCTTCTTAACCCCTGGGGGTATATGGANTTTTTTTAAGCTGCATGTAAAATTTTAATGAATTATTCGTTTCACTAGTTAACTATTTATTCAATACCCTCTTTCTTTACTTTAAAAACTTCCGATTGTTTTCAGAAAAGTTTGAAAAGATGTGTTTTATTTAAATTGAAAAAGACAGTCTATCGAATTATTTTAATACAAAAGAAGAAAATAATCAATTTACTAAACATTGATATACCCGGATATAAAGTCATATATTTAATTTACTCCTATCTTTACTTTTTTCTCTTATTGATTATATAACTTTATTGAAATTAAATACCTATAAAATGAATATAGTTCGTATAATGTAAATTTGATGCATTTTGGCAGATTTTCACTTTTATAAATTTTTTCTGAATATCCCCCTTGAAATCTTACTCTCCTTTTTCCACAAACACACAAAGTTTAAATTCTAAAAATCTAATATATATATTTAAAATTTTAGATTTAGTCTTACTTTACAGTAGCATCAAATAAAAAAAAAGTAAAGGTGTGCAAGAATGCAAAATTTGGCAAAACCAAATGTGAAATAGTAATGTAACATCGCGATGTATCGAAACATCACGATGTTTGAGTGGCGATGCATCACGATGCTGAAATCTTAACATCGCCCAGTCCTACTTCGGACAAATTCTGGTACTTTTCATCATCACAATACGTTTGTTACCTTTTTTTTTTAATTGATGTCTCGCCTTATATTTATTTGAACACTCAAACTCCTAAATTCTTTTTTCCGAGTAACTACTATTGTTAATTTTAAGATTTCACTAAATTCTTTTAAACCTTCTGGTGATGCCATGGATCGCCACCAAGCCTACCTTTTTTAATCCTCTTTTTCTTTTGTTGAGAGGTCACGTACGCGCACTTAGAGCCTACAGTATTCTCCGGAAGCCCACGGACGTGGGCGGGACGGGGTTAAGTTTTGATAAAATGTACAACCAGTGACTTTAACAAAGTATTAAACTTTGAATTTATAGACACAAATGCAAAGTTTAGTCCTGCCTTGTCTCTCTCTATAAGTGATGGTGCACTGTCTAAACATTTTATTCCCAATTAAGACTTCTGTTTCAAATTTAGACCGTCCCGCAGTGGACTGATCGTTAAGACACGGTTCCCGGCAGATCACCGAAGTCAAGCATCACTGTCTGCGGTCATTGTGCGGGTGGGTGACCACTTGGATCAGTGTGCGTAAGGACCGAGGGTGTGCGGTATTGGTCCTCGTTAAACTGTTCTACCGTAAAGTGCTCGACTTTGCGTGCAGGTCGTCTGGCTACCGAAGCGGGGGTGCCATCCCCTCTGCAGAGGATCAAAATTGTCATGGCATGTATCCTCAGGGATGTTTCCCAGACCGTCGCCAATAGCCCATTGTGTAGCTCTAGTGCGACGTAAATGAACAACAACAACAAATCAAATTTAGACAAACTGTGCCTTCTGCACCTGCGAAGCCCGGCTACCGGGGGGAGGCGAGGGTGTGCACAGAGAGTTACCAACTTATTTATAAATATTGTAAATTATTTTTTATTTTTTCCATTCTCTTGAACATATGTTTTTCGATTAATACTCATTTTCCTTTGTTATTTACACATATTCCAGATTTCGTTTTTACACGAAATCAATCTTTTCACCCTATTCAGACCTATTCTTTTGCTATAATTTCTTCCCCCTTCCTACTCCTATTTATTATCAAATTAGATGAAGGAGAAAATAACCTTCTGGGTTATGTACTCCGATTTAAATGCATCAGTCAGTCAGTGATATTTCCCCGCACTGATTGGTTTGCTGAGCTTTCCAATCAGTGCGGGAACCGTACTGATTGGTTCTGTTCTTTCCCCGTACACATTGCTAACCTCATTGCTTTCAATTCATTGATTAAAATACTCCAGGAATGGATGAGATGAAGGCCGCTGTGCTGCCCCAGGTGTCCAAATTTAAATTTATACTAGGCCAACTAGTTCTTTCCTATACCAGAGAGAGAAAATATAGATACAGACATTTATCCACCTGTTTATTTATTATTATTTTCTTATAAATAATAGTTTGTATTATGAATTCGGCAATTTATTTTCTAACATATTTTTTTCCAAAAGATTTTTAACCAAGCGGAAAATTAGCAGGGGCACAGATCTTTCCCCTTAAGCGTCTTCTTCAGTTTGCCTTGACCTTGATCCTTCAGCAATTTAGAGTATACTAACAACAGAATATAACCCATTGGAGGCCCATTCAGTGAGCATTAACCCTTATGTAATAATTCTCTCCTGATATCGACTAATAAGAAAAAGTAACGTCTTCTTAACCCCTGGGGGTATATGGAACCCATGGGAAAACCAACGAAGCGTTCGACGTAATCGGAAATAGAATGAGGTAACAATAACACTCTTAACTTTCGTTTTAGTAATTACCTATTTTTTCCACGTGCATATGGACATAACCGGCAAGTCCATCGCTGACTGACCTTGGGATTATCCACAACATTGATGTTAAACATAGAAGACTTGGAGATAACAACCGGTTTACTCAAAGAATTTAAGTTGTAAGAAAAAATAATAATGTGCCCGCTTGCAGACGATAAAGAATACACACTAAATTCAACGCACTTATTTTCGTTTGCTGTAACAGACGATAAAAGAGACATGATCCAGTGAGCACCTAATGAAAAGTAAGTACCCGAAATTTCTTAGTATATTTCACCTTTTATTTACAACTATTTTGATAAGAAGTTGTCGCATCAATATAATTATTGGATATACGCTTCTATTGAATTGAAAATAATTTTTTTAAACTTGTATTTATTTTTTTCTATAAAGTATTTTAGTTCATTTTTTATAAATATTTTTCAGAAAGCTCGAACCTTTCTTACCGTTTACTTCTTTTTATACACAAGTTTTTGAAAAAACTTGATTCAAAAATACTTGATAAAATTCAAAATACGCTTTTTATGAAGAGTTTTTTTTAACATATTTTGTTCCAAAAAGTATTTAAATTTAAATTTTAGAAATATTTTTTTGAAATTTTAAATATTTTTTTTAACGTTTAATACAGCAGACGATAAAAGAGATTTAATCCAGTGAGCACCCAAATGAAAAACAACGCATTTTATAGCTGGAATTTCATGTTTCATACTCAGCTATTTTGATTAGAAGTTGTTTCCTTATTGTTTTCATACATGTTTGAATTCATAACAATCTTCGAATGAATCACAAACTTTTGAATGAATTGAAGAAGAAATGTCTTAAAAAAAAACTATTCAAATGAAACGAAAAAGAAATTTTATTTGAAATGCTTAATGAATTTAACTTAGAAATCTAACCACCGTTCTAAAATTAACTTGAGACTCGTCTACTTATTTATATATTTCTTTGGAAATTGCGGGTAAAATATTTATTAATATGGTTCATTGTTAACACATTAGGTTCCTATGTCATTGCTACCTGCTTGTAGCCTGTAGGTCGATGAGAGCAAATTAATAATTTAAAACGGTATTCAAAATTTAAAATTTTATTTTTCAAATTACTGATTTATCTCAGTAGGTGAAACATATTTTTGTTTAACTTCAATATTATCAAGATTTATAGATAATGGCATAAATGTCTTTATCCCCAGGAAAAACTTTCCAATTGACAATATTATTCTTGAATATAAATTGAAATTTTTTCTTTCCAAATCATAAAATCTGGTAATACCGTTTGCAATGCCCATACATCTTGTAGAAACAAGGCAAAAAAAAAATATTATATTTTTCAGAAGGTATTAACTTCATAATTGCCTGAAACTATATACTTACTTAATAAAGTTTATTAAAAACTGCCTTAAAAAAAAGCAATTTATTCATCTGAAGTAGAGAAAAATTTGAAGGAGCGAAAAATTTGAGAAGAGAAATTTGAGCAGCATTCGAACCATTCTTTCTTCAAAACATTCCAATATCGAGCCACTATAAGTTTAGTTATATATATATTGTATTTTATTTCAAAACCGTTTTCGAACAGCAGACCCAATTTTTGAGTTTATGACTACCAATGCTCAACCCCGTAGCCTTGTAATTTTGAAACCAATCCAGAAGACAAGGAAACTACTGGATCATGTATTATTTTATTTTATAACCGTCGTTGAACAGTCGACCCAATTTCATGGGTTTACGACTACTTACGTTCAACTCCGTAGCCTTGTAATTTTGAACCAATCCAGAAGACAAGGAAACTCCTGGATCAGTACCCCCAGAGGTCTTGATTTGTTGTGGGAACATGGAGGACTTTGAGACTCGACAGATTTAACGTGCATCAGTCACCATTTACTACACGGGGAGTCTTCGGCCGGCGAGGATCGAACCCACGACCTCTTGGATATGGGCCCAGCGCCCTACCGACCAGGCTATCCCGGCCGACTGGATCATGTATTAGTAGAAATTTGTCTTCGTGGTGGACTTTTTGATAGAACTTAATCGCATCTGCGCTGCGTGGGTAGGAAAACCTCCCACGATTAGCCTGACGTCAAGGAGACTCTAACCCATAATCCATCTATCACTGAGTATATCTTTTACGCCAGTCAGTGTGAGCCATGTGTGGAATTCGAATAGACCAACCATCACTGGGATTCGAACACTGATCATCTGATTCCGAAGCAAGTACTCTATCCCCTGAACCCTCATGGCTCTAATTTTATAGCTAATATAGATCATGAAATATATGCCTAGAGCCGTGATAAATAGATCCTAGAGCCGTGGTGGCTCAAGGGACACAGGATGTTGTGCTACTGAGTTTTAGAGAATTAAGTTTTAATTTTTATAAAAATACAGTATTATTCTAAATAAATATTTATCGTATAAACCTACTTAACACGTTCACGCCGGGAAAAGAGAAAATACTGGTAGGAGAACTATTTCAATATTAGATCATATTCGGGNCACAATAATTAAGTAAATTTTGAATAAATTTTCTGCAATTCCATAAAAGAGTGTAAATTTTATAGTTCTTTATCATGTTATACGCTGTCAGCCAGCTGTTTTTCGCGGCCTATGTGAAAGGTCAGTGTCAGCCACCGGTGGTTGACGCGGCCTAAATGTAATTTTAGTGTTAGCCACCGATGGTTGACGCGGCCTAAATGTAATTTTAGTGTTAGCCACCGGTGGTTGACGCAGCCTGAATGGAAAGTCCAGTGTCAGCCACTGATGGCTGACGCGGTGCTCAACGTGTTAATACAGCAGAAGATAAAAGAGACTTGATCCAGTGAACACCCAATGAAAATCAACGTATTTTATAGCTGGAATTTCACTCACAGCCATTTTGATTAGAAATTGTTCCCTTATTGCTTTCATACATGTTTGAATTTATAACAATCTTCGAATGAATCAAAGACTTTTGAATGAATTGAAGAGGAAATATCTTGAAAAATTATTCAAATAAATCGAAAAAGAATTTTTTTTTAAATGCTTAATGAATTTGTAATGAATTGCTTATGAAAAATTTGAGTAGAGAAATTTGAGCTGCATTCGAACCATCTTTCTTCGAAACATTCCAATATCGAGCAACTATAAGTTTAGTTAATTTTATAGTGTATTTTATTTTAAAACCGGTTTTGAACAGCCGAGTTTCTGAGTTTATGACTACCAATGCTCGACCCCGTAGACTTGTAATTTTGAACCCAATCCAGAAGACAAGGGAACTACTGGATCGTGTATTGGTAGAAATTTGTCTTCGTGGTAGACTTTTTGATAGAACTTAATCGCATCTGCATTGCGTGGGCAGGAAAACCTCCCACGATTAGCCTGACGTCAAGGAGACTCTTACCCATAATCCATCTATCACTGAGTATATCTTTTACGCCAGTCAGTGTGAGCCATGTGTGGAATTCGTATAGACCAACCATCACTGGGATTCGAACACTGGTAATCTGATTCAGAAGCAAGTACTCTATCCCCTGAACCCTCATGGCTCTAATTTTGATAGCTAATAAAGATCATAAAATATATCCTTTAGATAATTTTTTTTTCAAAAGATCCTTGAGAGGTGATGGCTCAGGGGACAGAGGATGTTGCGCCACTGAGTTTTAGAGAATTAAGTTTTAATTTTTATAAAAATACAGTGTCATTCTAAATAAATATTTATCGTATAAAGCTACTTAAACTATCACTTAAGACTATCTAACAAAGTGAATTATTACTAAAATGTAGCTACCAATTTAGATTGAGAAATACCCGCGTTTTTGGAGCCGTATAAGATAAATAAATATGCCAATAGTTCAGATAATTTTGACTGTTTACATAATTTTGACTATATATAGTTTTGACTGTTTATATAGTATGCTGTGTACATAATATAGCGCGACAAATGACAACGGTGACACTTAGTGACAAAAAGGAGAAAGGGTAAAAAATATTTTGAAAAAAAGTGCTGAATGAATGTACAGCCTCTACGACCGGTTGTATGGTAGTCAGAGAGCTGACCTCATGTCAGGTCCCGGGTTCGAATCCCTGACAAGGCATGGATGTCCTTCTCTTCTGTGTACTATCTGTTCTTCTTATGATGGGTAAAACGTTGGTCCACCTAATATGTTGCCCCTTAAAGAGTGGTCAACATATCTGCCCTTCTGACATCTGAATGACGAATGCCAATTTCGATGTCAATATCATTATAAAAAAATATACAGCCCCTAATGCATTTATTTATTCATTTTGGTTTATTTATTTATTTTCGTAATTTCTCAAGAGAATTTTTATAGCAC
This sequence comes from Parasteatoda tepidariorum, assembly GCF_043381705.1. Classification (NCBI taxonomy): domain Eukaryota; kingdom Metazoa; phylum Arthropoda; class Arachnida; order Araneae; family Theridiidae; genus Parasteatoda; species Parasteatoda tepidariorum. The sequence continues at coordinate 61,607,861 of NC_092212.1, read as the reverse complement.
TATAACACTATCAATAATTGCTATATAATGCTTTCATATAGTTTGAGAAAACTAAATTATTTCAATTTTAATAATCGCAAGATAGTGTATGTAACCCGATTACAGTGTCAAAACTTAGAGCAGATAATGTTTTCAACTAATCCGAATTCAAAAGTAATTTTCACCCTATTTTTAATCTTGGGCCCCGGGTCACTGCTCGGGGCCTAAAACATCAAACACGACACTGGTAACCTGCTTAGATTATGCTGGAGGAAAAGAAAAAAAAATAATAACTACGAAACAGTTTTCTGGGACTTTCAGCGGAAACTCTCTCATCGACAGGATGTTTCTTCTTTGACGTATTAAGAGGTAACTGGGTGCAAGTTTTGTTTTTCTTAAAAAGAATAATAACTGTTTGAAGGACATTCATAGATAAATGAGCTCATTTGAATAATATCGTGACATTTTTAGCATACACGAAAATATCTCTCCAAAAATTTGAATCAATATCGTGCTCTTTAAACAATGCACTGTTCAATATTAATTTATTTCAATGTTGAATCCGGATAGTGTATTTGATTGATAACACAGTGGACATTTGGAATAAATAGATCAAATTCTTAAGTAAATATTTTATATTATTAATAAATTACGAATATATTAAGAACATGTAATATATAACATCGAAAATATATAAAGTAAGTATAATATTGATAATGTAATATTCTTATAATATTAATTTAAGAGATAGATAGTTACTAATATAGATGCAATATATAATATTAATTAAAAAAATTTCAATTATCTATATAATATTGATAATGCATATTGTTATTAATGAAGTACAAATTATTTATATAATATTGATAATGGATAATTAATATTTACAATATTAATTAAAAAGATAAATGTTTGCGTATATATATTATGAAGAATACAATATAAATTAAATATATGTAATACTGATAATGTTATATTTTACAATATTAACTTAAGAGATAGATAATTACAGACATAGACATAATAAACAGCATTAAGAATAATAATAGATTATAATTGATAATATCATATCTTATGATATAAATTAAAGAGATAGATATAGACTTAGATATAATATATAATATTAAAAATAAAATATCTATATAATATTAATAATGCAATAATATTATAATATTAATTCGAAAGATAGATATTTGGAGACATAGATATAAAATACATCATTCATTATATATTATATATATAATATTGATAATATAATATTTTAATATTATTAATGAGACAGATAATTACAGTAACAGATATAATATATAACATTAAGAATATAATATATATTTATATATACATAATATTAGTAATGTGATATTCTTATGATATAAATTAAAGAGATAGATAGATACAGATATGGGTATACTAATATATAAATATGAAATAATACTAATTATATAAATATGATATTGATAATGTAATATTTATAACATATGATATGTATAATTAAATATTCATATAATATTAGTATCAGCAATTTTGTTTAATATATAAAAACTGCGGTTTTATGTATGGTACAATATTTAATGAAAACTGTCAAATGTTGAATAATTTAAAAAATTCTTAAATACGTTGACTGTAGATCTTGAAACATAATTATTGATCTTAAATAGATTATTGACAATGAAATCATTATTTTATTGTTATAGATAAATGAATCGAAATTGAAAATCAACCATTTTTAACAAACATAATAACAATTATGCAATTTAATTCATCTGTAGTAGTTTTTAGTACTATAAAAATATAAAAATTTTGAAATTTTTTTAAACAGGATTCTAATATAAATGCATATAATTAATTTCTGCATAGTATATTAATAATTCAGAATAATTTTTTTTAAAAAAATATATTATATATAATAACGAAAACTATTTTAAATGTTTTACTATATTTTGTAACAAAAAATTTCAATATTAAAAAGTATGCATTGAAATATTTATTATAATTTTAAATTTAAAAAAATATAGCATTCGTTGAGAAAATTAGATCAGACTTGCTAACTAACCAAATAACTATATTTAATTTTCAATATTTTTTATATTAATTAGATATTAGATTATATAGATTAGATTAGATTAGATTATATTATTAGATTAGATTATATTAATTAGATTAATAATAAAAACAATTTTCAGCGTTACATCATACTAATTAGTACAGATAAATTATGATTTTTACATCATACTAATTAGTACAGATAAATTATGATTTTTATATCATACTAATTAATAACACTTTTCTATTTTCTCTCTCTACATTATAAAATAGGTTTAACTACGACAATAGCTACAGTTCTCAGTGTCACATAATTTGTAAAAAATCTAATCAACAATATATAAAATGCTAATAAAATCCAGTACTTAACTTTTTATCTAAGGAAATTAAAAATGTACAATTTATATCATTATAACTTATCTTATTAATATGCGTAATACTCGAGTACTTGACTTTTTATTTAATCAAATTAAAATGTCAAAATTTCGTTTTTTACTTATGAGTACACGTTGTAATTAAACTATTGATGGTGTTTTTACTAATTTTAAATTAAAAAGTACTATTCACATTATTCAAAAGAAATATGTTAAAGTTGTTCAAAAATAATTTTGCAAAGATTAATATGTTGTCGAAAAATAATTTACCACTTAAAAACCTATTTCTGTAATCTTAGTTTGTTAAAAAAATAATATTTGCAGGTGAGAAAAATAATCTCAAAGTTTTATGCTAACAATTAAATAAACGTTATTTTTTAAAAATTATTTTCACTTTTCTGATTTAAACTTTTAGACCAAAAAGTGGTCAATGAAAAATATGCCTGAGTTACAATTTTCTTTATCAATAGTTTTTAGTTATGACCAGTTATGTAAATAAATTTGTACGCATAAATTTAAAATCGGTCTTAGATTAAGTATAGTAAATGTGTAAATTTGAAAAACAATTTAAGTATTGAATTCATACTAAAGGGATAGTTTTATAAATAAGTTTATATGCAGTATAATAAATTATTTTATTTTATATTTAAATTTTCAAATCGAATATTAATTAATATTTTTAATCGAATATTAAATCGGAATATTAAATTTTTAAATCAAATATTTAAAAATAAATAAATTACTCTTGACAAAATGCTCTATAAACATGTAATTTAAACAATTTCCACTCTGAAAAATCATTTGAACCATGATGTTAGTGCAATGAACCATAACACGGTGCAAATTTGTTACAACCTTAAAAAGGTATTAAGTTTAATCATATTTTAATTCAAGTTAAACCATAGTATCATATAATCGAGTTTAAGGAGTACAATAATACGGTTTCTTAGCACCATATTAAGGTAGCAAAAAAATTCTGGGTATTAAATTTTCAAGTTGCTGCAACATTGAACCATAATACGGTGCTAATTTTCTATAACCTTATTGAGTTATAAGTTTGAACCATGTTTCCATTCAAGTTGAACCTTAGTATCGTTTAATCAACTTTGAGAAATGTGGACAGATGGTTCCACTCAATTTCAGCAAATTCAATTGCACTGTTAAATTGCAGCAAATTTCCACAATGTTATGATTTAACCCGCTTCAAAAATTTTAGGTATATATTTCAGCCTAAAATTTTCAAACAGTTCTTTAATGGTGTGGATTTAAAAAATGGAATTTAAATAGATAACTTAGCAAAAATCAATGTAATATTTATTACTCATTAAACTAAATTAATTGCTGAATTTTTTTTTCAAAACAAAAGTAATCTTTATAGGGAAAAAAATGACATTTCTCCATAATGCATGGTGCAATGCGACACATTAAAACTCACAACGGAACAGGAAGTTTCTCACATTTTAAATTCCGAAAAATATACTTTTTTCCGCTGGGAGTAGTACGAAATACGCATTGCGAGACGTTCATTACGACCCAAATAATATTTTATTTTTTTAATTTTTATTGATAGTTTGTGCAGCAGAATTCAAGGTGCGATTGCAAAAAAATCAAATAAAATTGCAATTGGTTACGACTACGTATTGATNTATGTTGAAGCCGGTATGTTGCTACGCCCGTTGGCTTCTTGGCGTCATTGTTATCAGCCAAGAGCCAGTTGATGTGAAACAACAAAAGCGCATACACGCTCCGCAGCGCTACCAGCGCACCCGCAAAATAAATAGTTTACAGTCCACGTTTGATTTTTTATACACCCGCAAGCTATCGGCCAAACTAATTAATATAGATAAATTATGATTTTGACATCATAATAATTAATACAGATAAAATATGATTTCTACATCATACTGATTAATACAGATAAATTATGATTTTTACATCATACTAATTAATAACACTTTTCTATTTTCTCTCTCTACATTATAAAATAGGTTTGACTATGAGAATAGCTACAGTTCTCATTACATAATTTATAAAATATCTAATCAACTAAATATAAAATGCTAATAAAATCCAGTACTTAACTTTTTATCAAAGGAAATTAAAAATGTACAATTTATATCATTATAACTTATCTTATTAATAACGTATATCTAATGAATAATACTTGAGTACTTGACATTTTATTTAATGAAATTAAAATGCCAAAATTTCGTTTTTTACGTATGAGTACACGTTGTAATTAAACTATTGATTGTGTTTTTACAAATGTTAAATTAAAAAGTAATATAATATTCACATTATTCAAAAGAAATATGTAAAAGTTGTTAAACAATAATTCTGCAAAGATTAATATGTTGTCGAAAAATAATTTACCACTTAAAAACCTATTTTTGTAATCTTAGTTTGTTAAAAAAATAATATTTGCAGGTGAGAAAAATAATTTCCAAGTTTTATACTAACAATTAAATAAACGTTTTTTTTAAAAATTATTTTCACTTTTCTGATTTAAACTTTTAGACCAAAAAGTGGCCAATGAAAAATATACTTGAGTTACAAATTTCTTTATCAATAGTTTTTTAGTTATGACCAGTTATGTAAATTAATTTGCACGCATAAATTTAAAATTTGAAATCTGTTTTAGAGACTCAGTATAGTAAATTTGTAAGTTTAAAAAGCAATTTATGTATTGAATTAAAGGAATAGTTTTATAAATAAATTTATATGAAATGGCAAAAAAAAAGAACTATTTTATCATTAAGTTTTTAAATCGAATATTTTAAAAAAATAAATTACTGTTGACAAAATGCTCTAAAAACATGTAATTTAAACAGTTTCCACTCTGAAAAATCACTTGAACCATAATATCAGAACAATGAACCATAATATGGTGCAAATTTGTTACAATTTGCTACATCCTTAATAAGGTGTTAAGTTTAATCATATTTTCATTCAAGTTAAATCATAGTATTACATAGTAGAGTTTAAGAAATATAATAATACGGTTTCTTAGCTTTAGATTAAGGTTGCAACAAATTTCCACGGTATTATTTTTTCAAGTTGCTGCAACATTGAACCATAATACGGTGCAAATTTTCTATAACCTTATTAAGGTATTAGTTTGAACCATGTTTCCATTCAAGTTGAACCTTAGTATCGTTTAATCAATTTTGAGAAATGTGGACAGATGATTACACTCAACAGCATGTTAAATTGCTGCAAATTTCCACAATGTTTTGATTTAACACGCTTCAAAACTTTTTAGTTTATATTTCAGCATTAAATTTTCAATCAGTTCTTTAATGGTGTGGATTTAAAAAATAGACTACCATGGAATTTAAACAAATAACTTAGCAAAAATCAATGTAAAATTTATTACTCATTAAACTAAACTAAACTAATTGCTGAAACTTTTTTATAAAAGAAAAGTAAAGTTTATACGGAAAAATTGACATTTCTCCATAATGAATGGTGCAATGCGACACATTAAAACTCACAACGGAACAGGAAGTTTCTCACATTTTAAATTCCGAAAAATATACTTTTTTCCGCTGGGAGTAGTACGAAATACGCAGGAGCACNCCAAATAATATTTTTTTTTTTTAATATTCATTGATAGTTTATGGAGCAGAATTCAAGGTGCAATTGAAAAAATATCAAATAAAATTGTAATTGGTCATGACTACGTATTGTGTTGCTATCACGAGATGGGCTCTTAGTTAAGTTGCTTTTAGTGAGATTGAGAGCTCACCTCGGGATTGCTAGACTGTAGCGATTGATAACTTTTAAATGTGATTACAAACAACCAATATTTTCCGAATATTAGTCGGTTGTAATCATAATTGGACCATTTAGTTTGTAATCATTACTACAAATAATCACGAATTCAAGGAAATGTGATTACGAGGAATCATATGATCAAGATTGCAATTATAGTTGCATTGATTGCTTAGCTTTTCCGACGCGATAAGATTTTTGTCGGAAGGTTATATTTCATGTTATATGGACAAAGATGCAAATAAAAGGTAACTACTTACTATCTCATTGATAAATAAAAAATTAAATTGTAATCATGATTAATAACGTCTTTGCTTGAAGATGACTTCGTACTTGCAATCATAAATTATATAATTCTTTGTAATCATGTAACTTTTTAATCGCGCATCATGATCACCTTAAATACTATCACTTTTAATCAGTACTACAATTGTAATGAAAATTATGAATATTTATAATCACAATTACAAATAAGTAATTGTTGGTAATCCTTACGCATCATAGTAATCCTATTTTTGTCGAATGCTGGTTTGTATAGTTTGTCTAAAAGAAGAACTTCTCCAGACAACCACCTGGACCTGTGGCGGTGACTATGGTAACGAGGTATGACTATTTCAAGTAGGGGTGAGGGGTCACTCTTTTGGATTAGCTTCGGCTCGGGTCGATGAGAGATAGGGAATCTTTTTCTTCGGTCTATTGTGTTAGTCCTAGAGTGAAGTCACCCTCCCTAAAATGAGCCATTCTTGTTTCCATAGCACCAGACAGACTCAGACTTTGTGACGGGAAGAGTTCTTAGCTTAGACAAATTATAAGTTAACCGTAGTAGAAGTTGTAGTAGTATTACTTACGTAATAAATAAATAAATAATTACCGAGTATCATTGTAATCTTTTAACAGTGTTTTTTTATTAATAGACTTAATTTTCGAGCTTATATTTGTTAAATAGGCTTTGTTTTCAAGCCGATCTTTGTGAATAGGCTTTTTTTTTCGAACTGAACTATGCTTGGTAGTTTGCTAATAAATTTTAAAACTTTCAGATTTCCCTTTAAGAAATAATTTTTCCTATTTTCATTTATTCTTCGACATTTTCCGTTCTCTTTCCGTAGGTTTCTTGAGGTAAATATATATATATATATTTTTTTAAATAATAAAGTGATAAAAATATCAGAAAAAATCATTACAGTTTAAAAAAGAATAAAAAAATAACTCACATAAGAAGTTTCTAGGTTATGTCTTTCATAGCTGATTATTGTGCTCACAATTGAATCGCCTAGAAAAAAAGTAAAATAGATTTTCTATCATATGTGTTTCGACCCTAATATTCTTGTCAACTCTAATTAACGCCAGCAGATGTTTATTTTACCTTTACCCTTTCTCAATAAAATTGATGAAAGACAACAAGTCTGTTTGCTGGTGTAGTTAGAGCCCTTCCAATATGTTTAGCTCTTAAAAATACTAATAGATTTCTAATTGCAATAGTAAAATTTTGTATAACTTCACACGATTTTTAACCCTGTTTGAAAATAAGTCTTTTTTTTTGGTTTTTTACAAATTATAATAATAAATTTAAATTTTATAATTTTTTAAGATTATCGCCGCTGTCATTATATACATTTTCTATTTGAGATAAAAAGTTACTGGATTCAGTTATACTTTCCAACAAATACGGAATTTCCGCAAGTTTAAAAAATTCTTTTAACTAATGGTAGAAGAATTAAAAAAAAAGTAATTTAAAACTAAGAAGGTGATTTATAAGTATTTATTGGAATTTTGTTCACCATTGCGTATTAATAATTTAATGATACATAAAATATAAAAATTGGCAATCTATCATTTTAGTAAGTTCTAGTAGTTTTATAAAAATTTTGTTTTAAAGATTTCTGCTCCAGTGCCCTACCACTAGAAATATAATTAGCATAATCCTCAAAACTTGGAGGGTAAGTTCAGTTGAACATTAAACATCATTTAAAAAATGTGTTTTTAAGACAAATGTGTTCATGGGTGAAAGCCCTTATATAGCAAGACGGAAAAGAGAAAAACCTGGTACGTAAAACATTTCATTCCAGCATTTTTTTCGAAAAAAATGAAATATCTGCAGACGTGCCAACTTTTAATCCCTTCCATTATCATTTTTCCCAGTGGTATAAAAATGGAATTATAACTCAATTTTAAGCAAACAAATACGTTGTATTTGAAAAAAATTAGGTTGACAACCATGATAGTGACGCATATTAATATATAAGCTTAATTTTTGTAAGAATAGTGGTGATCAAAATCATTTAAAAATTAAATTTATAAAAGAAAAAATAGTATATATTTACTACCACTTTAAATATGAAAATAAAATCTCCGGCAAAATGAGTTGGCAGGTATGTATCTGTAACTATCAAGATTTCTTTTATAATTCTGGCATATATACTGCTTCTTTTCCAAAATAAAGTAGATATTGTTGAAAAATTTTAAAAAAGAATAAGTAAACTCCTCCCCAAAACTAGCTATAACTGAAATGGTTTTACTACCAGCCTTTCCTCTTTTCCGTCTCGCTTTCACCCCTGTATGTGTTGTGAAGGACATGTTGTAGTGCTTAACATAAATGTTAGATTAGTTTGTGAATAATTAGAATTAAATGATTGAGTAAAGAATTAAATTATAATTAATTTAAAATTCAACTAAATATAAAACAATTGCACGATTGTATTTTTTTAGGAACGAAATTAATTGTAAATTAATTTTATTTTCAGTTAAATTATTATTTCAATTTAATAAATAAATTATTTCAATTAATTATTATAATTAAAAACTTTTTTTTTCACAAATTAATTTTTTTCTTATTAAAGGGTTTCTTTTTCTTTAAAAAATTGCATCATAATTTAGTACTCTTTTTAATTTTAGTATTTTTAGGACTTTTCCACTTCAGCGACATTGTAAACAACAAGCTTTAATAAAGATGATATTCCAGATTTCCTTGAGCAAGCTGTCGTGAGAAATTCTCATACAAATAAAAACATCTCATCAACATGGCCATTTGCGTACTGCTTCTAAGTTTTTTTGTGATGTTGTGGAAAACTGAAATCATTTCAGCCGGAGACACAGTTTTTAGAGATTATTTCGTTGAGAACAACAGCTCCACACCCCCCATGACTGACGAAGACTATACGAACGGAAAACACGAATCTTTGTTGAATTGTGATCTCTTTGAACTGGAACCAGATGAGTTCGTGATATTTTCGAATGGTTCAGCATTTGTGCCAGCTTACAATCAAACTTACGACGAACCATTTTACTTCTTAATAAACGATTCTCTGATAATTTGCGCACCCAAGTACCCAGAGGACGATATGCTCGCAAATGTGCCTTTATCGTATCTATCATTAGTTGGAGTTGTCGTGTCAATGGTGTGTTGTTTGGCGCACCTTATTGTCTTCTCATTTGTGTCAGACTTACAGAATCTGCCCGGATACAACTTGGCCTCTTTGTGTGCGTCCTTATTTATGAGTTATCTATTTATGATTATTGCTCAGACTCAGCAAGAGGCAGAAAATACTATCATGTGCACGACTTCTGGAGTTTTAACCCATTTCTTCTTCTTGGCGTCGTTTCTATGGATGTTTGTGATGGCCTTTGATGTTTTTCGTTCCATTCTTCTGGCTACCGGTAGTATGAGAGCTTCTAATAAAGAATTCAAAGTGAAGAAGTTTGTCTGGTACAGCCTTTTTTCCTGGCTCACGGCATTGGCGTTCGCAGTAGCTGCTGTCGTAGCTGATAACGTGGAAGGGATACCACAGCAATTTCGTCCGATGTTCTACAAATCGTGTTGGTTTGATCAGAAAAAATCTCTTCTGACATTCTTTGCTATACCTATGTGTATCATCACATGCTTGAACTTTGTTATGTTTGGAATCAGTGCTTTCTTGATTTTCACCAATCGCATGAAATCAAGCCATGAAAGCCAACGATCCCATTTGAAGAAGAACCATCTTCTTTACTTCAGGCTTACAGTAATCATGGGAGTAACTTGGATTACTGGAGTGCTGGCTCCTCTCATTCATGTTCTGTGGCTCTGGTACGTGTTTGCTGCTTTGAATACTTTTCAAGGTCTTTTCATATTTCTTGCCTTCACGTGTTCACCGAAAGTGAAGAAGTTCATTAAGGACAAATTATTTGGTGCTCGTAGACCGTCACAACAGACGTCCCCAACGTTTCAGTCATATTGCTACTATGCGAACTCAATTGAGAAAGATCTAGACAAAGTCATAGACTCTAAAGATAAATCTGAACCCATAGATACTATTGTGATACATTTGTAAGTGTTTAGTACACTTGGTCATGGATCATTGTACACAAGTGTACTTTGCAATGTAGTGCTTTGAAAGATCTTGACAAAATCAGAGACTATAAATAAATCTGAACTGACAGATACTATTGTGATACATCTGTAAGTGTTTGCTTCTCTTGGTCACAAATCATTGTGCACAAGTTTGTGTGTGCTATGTAATTTATGTAACAGTTACGAAAGTTAGTGATCTAATATGATCCAATACCACCTTTTCGATGAAGACTCACTGAAATTTCCTAACAGTTATCTTAAACTTCTCAGTCTATTGTTAACTCAATTGAGACAGATCCAGATAGAGTTAAAGTGGCTAAAAATTAATCTGAACCAATAAATACTATTGTAATACATGAATAAGTATTTACCACACTTGGTCTCGGATCATTGTACTCAAGTGTATTTGTACAATGTAGTGCTTTGAAAGATCTTGACAAAATCAGAGACTATAAATAAATCTGAACTGACAGATACTATTGTGATACATCTGTAAGTGTTTGCTTCTCTTGGTCACAAATCATTGTGCACAAGTTTGTGTGTGCTATGTAATTTATGTAACAGTTACGAAAGTTAGTGATCTAATATGATCCAATACCACCTTTTCGATGAAGACTCACTGAAATTTCCTAACAGTTATCTTAAACTTCTCAGTCTATTGTTAACTCAATTGAGACAGATCCAGATAGAGTTAAAGTGGCTAAAAATTAATCTGAACCAATAAATACTATTGTAATACATGAATAAGTATTTACCACACTTGGTCTCGGATCATTGTACTCAAGTGTATTTGTACAATGTAGTGTTTTGAAAGATCTTGACACAATCAGAGACTAAAGATAAATCTGAACTGACAGATACTATTGTGATACATCTATAAGTGTTTGCTTCTCTTGGCCACAAATCATTGTGCACAAGCGCATTTCTGCAATGCAATTTAAACAATTACAGTGGCTGAAGTTTAATGTAAACAAATAAAAGCAATTGTGATACATCTGCACATTCTCACAACTCTTGTTCACTGAAGACAGTAACACAAGTGTATTTGTGCAAGGACATTTAAATAATTTTCACATTTGTGAAAATTATTCAGAGATCTAAACTGATCCAAAACATCTGACAAAACTGATCCAAAACATCTATCCAAAATCGAGATCTAAACTGATCCAAGTCAGAGATCTAAACTGATCCAAAACCATTATTTCGATGAAGGACTCACTTAAATTTCATAAGTTGTCTCCAACATCTCAGTCATATTGTTAACTCAGTTGAGACTGATCTAGACAAAATTCATAGTGGCTAAAGATAAATTTGAACCAATAAATACTTCGTGACACATCTGCAAGTGTTTACTACACTTGCTCATAAATGAATGTGCACAAGTGCATTTGAGCAATGCATTTTAAATAATTATCACGATAGTTAGCGATGCCATAATTATCACGAAAGTCAGCGATCTAAGCTGATCCAAAACCATCTCTTTTAAGCAGACTCTTATAAGACTGCAATTACTGTTTGTTGGAGAACAGAGCTGAGATAGTAGAATAATAACATGAACTTTTCTAAAGTCTCTTGTTTTTGCATGTTTTTTGAGTAAAAAATTACTTAATACATGTTTTTCACCACATTAGACGTCTTCTTTATTTCAGTCATACTGCTACTGTATTTATGAACTCTAGACGAAATCATAGACTTTCATTTTTGTTCTGCATAAATAAGTTTCACTTCATCAGCTCATATCATTCTGTATAAAAATACATTTTTGAATTTTAAACGTTCATATAATCGTTGTTATCATTACTATAACTCAGTTATGAATGATTTGTGTGATAAAATTTCTTCTTGTTTTTGTTTGAAATAACTAATCAAATAACCATTTCTCAAATACAAATAGATTTCTAATTTTATATTTAGGCTAGACTTTAAACATAGCCTTGATAAGATTCAAGTATCGTAAACCCACTTTCTTCCATCTTAGTTTTAGGTTCAACTTAAATTCATTTTTTTTATTTTCTTGATAATTTCGTTTAGACTTTAAAAGTGTCCTAAATAAAATTCAAATATTAAAGCGTTCTTCCTTTGCCATCTTGGTTTTAGCTAAAATTTTTGGTTATTCAGGTGAAGATTTCAATACGTTCTATAAAAGGAAATACTCATTCAAAATAAACAAATGAATAACTTGTAATTTTTTTGCTTTTCTTTTTTTAAATAGAAATTTTGATTTTTGCTTTGTCTCATTATTAGTTCTATTTCTCGTAACACATTTATTTCTCTCTCTGATTTATTTTTTTGAAATATTTTAATAATGGTTATGGGTTTTTCTTATCTATCTGTATTGATGATTTTCCACAATGGGACGAATGTTATGATCTTGAATACTCATATTCACGTTTGTATTAATGTTCCATTTTTATTTAAGATTATACACTGATCTCACTCAATGTATTTCAAAATAAACAATCTTTTTTTCCATCAAAGACAAATGACTCTTTTTATTTCTATTTGTTGCACATAAAAATTAATTACAATTACAATGCAATTTATGTATAATATTCTTACAGATATTGCCGGAAAGCAAGATATTCAGTAATTCACAAATTTTAATCCATCTAATTCTTTATTTTTTCTTAAGGCAAATTTGAAAAGTTAAATATGGGTCTAAATTGGTGAAACGGATCTCTAATTTATATCAAGTTAAATAAAAGTTTTTAAAAAAAAAAGCATAAACTTGTAGTTTAAAAAGTTTTTTAAATAATATTTTTATTAAAATATTTGACGATAAAACATGAAATCTGAAATTTGATGAATTTTGAATAAATTTTAATGACAAGAAATTTTATAGGTTACTTTCCTCTGTAACAAGGTACAAAATGTTTGAAATGAAACTGAAGATACTTAAAGACTCCTAGCTCCAGTTTCTTGTGAAGTTTCAAATGTATAGTTTTTGGATCAAGAGACGCAGGGGTGGATCCAGAAATTTTCCTGGGGGGGGGTCATAGAATCAGATCCCCCCACAATTTTTTTCAAATACTTTTTTTAAAAGAAAAAAAACTGGGGTTTTTAATGCTAGTCTTCTCATTTATTTTTTTCATAATGAACAATAAAACAATACATAAATAATTCAAGTACTATTCAAAATCTTTAAATAATAACTGAATGCATTTTTTAGAAACTTTGGCAAATCTGTCAATGATTTTTTCAACATCCAAATCAATTTCTCGATGAATGTTTAATAATGCAAGTCCATTTAATCGTTCTTTCCTTTTTAGAGTTACAATGAAACTATGATGAATTTCGTTTCAATTTTTGGGTTTATGATTCTTGAAACAGTGAAGAAAATGATTAGATGAAAAAAATAATCGATTTTTCCGACCTACCTGGGTGTATATGCCCCCTTAAATAATTTTTAAAATATTTTATTTCTTTTGTAAATTATTTTTAAAAAAATTTTTTTTCCTATTTTTTTGCGGGGGTTATGACCCCTATAACCCCCCCCCCCCNAAATGTTTCAGTAAATTATTAAAAAAAAAAAAAAAATATTCCTATTTTTTTTGGGGGGGTATGACCCCTATAACCTCCTCCCTGCTGGATCCGCCACTGAGGAGACGAAGATTTTTCTGTAAGAAAATTAGTTCAGTTCTGTCAATAAATGGCGCTGTTCTGCAAAATCCATTTGTGAATTATGCATACATTCAACAATATGCATATGACCGTCAACATGTGTAACTAATGGAATGTGCAGTTCCTACTAGAATTTTGAGCTATTTCTTTTTAACTGCGTTGTAGTGCTATCTGATGGCAAAATTACGAACTTTTTATCGACAGAAACTTCGATCCCATGTTCTAAATAGTATATACTCGAGGTTTCGTGTGGATCCTTACTGTAGAACTGGAGTTAAGCAGAGCCTTTGAGAATCGTCACTTTAATTTGTCTACTTTTAGTGTTTCCTTTCAGACGATAAATATCTAATAAATGAAGGAAATAATTGCTGCAGTTTCATATAAGTTTCAATTTTTTTAAAATTTAATTTATATTGTGGTGCTATTAATTATTTACTCAGGATAAATCCTAATTATGAAAACCTAATTATAAACCTAATTACCACCATTTACCATTTGAGAAAAAAAATGAAATGTCCTCAAAATTACAGGTTTAGGATTATAAATGGAATTGTCATTATTTTGCCTCAAGTATTCAGGAATACATAGATTCAAAAACGAATGCATAGCTACTAATTTACATGGTCCGATCATTAGGAAGTTTTTTTTCCCTTTATCGTAGAAAAAATAAGAAATTAAAATAGAAAGAATTTTTTAAAAATTAAGCTACTTTCAACCACTTAAAAGCATGACAACAGATTCAGAAGATTTTATATACAAATGCCTGAATCGTTCAATTTTTGAAACAGTTTTCATTATAAAAAAGAAGATTAATGCATTAATACAGACTTTCGTAACCTTAACACTACTGCAGGTTAATAATATACCAACTAAATTTGTCGCAGGTGAAGAAAAAATTTAGAAAATAAAACAATAGTAAATTAAAGCAAGTTAGTTATGTTTTTCATTAAAAAATTCCCATTAAGAAAGCAAAAGCAATAGAACTGTAGAAATAAAAGATTAGAAAGTTAAGCTAAAGAACAGAATAACAGCACAATATTCGTAATAAAAGATACTATATTAATCAAATGATTTTTTTTTGTAATTATAAATTCTGGTTGCCGCGGGCGATTAATTTATTTATATATATATATATACAGGTATAGGACAAAATAATAGGAACACCTGT
>NC_092212.1:61498287-61591632 GCF_043381705.1 Parasteatoda tepidariorum | reverse complement strand
AATTTTTGCAAGTTGCAATCGCGCAAACTGGCATTTCGATAATAGTTTTAAATTCTTGTAAATTCATTGCAAAAACTGAGGAAAGTCATTATAGAAAATAACAAATGTCTTAGAATATCTCGCAAAAAAGAAATGCTCCAATATTAGTAAGAGCTAGTAAGGCCGAACGCTCCGTTCTTGAAGTAAAAGTGCGAGCTTTGCGCCAAAGTGACGTCACTAGAGAAAATCGGAGGATTGGCGCGGCGAGAGCTACTTCAAAGGAGTGAACCAGCCCTTCTATTCTCTTTAGCCCTGATATTCGAGAGGAATTAATCTATTCTGAACAATAAACAATTCACTGTAATTAATTTTTTCTCAACAAGGAAGCAATTCAATATAAAAATTGCATCCGTTAAAAACAATTGGTAGTTATGGATTTATATTATTCCTGAAAAAAAGCTAAAAAATGAAATTTATTTGTTACCAGTTTTTATACTTTTCCGTCTCGATATATATGAGCTTTCAGCCCTGGTCATTGGTATGGCTTTGCTATGTCCTGTAACTTGCACTGATATATAGGATTAATTTAATTGCACGTAATGGTTGTAAAAATGATATTTAATTAAATTTTTGAATCCAAGAACTAAAAAGAAATATATAGGATTCATTACCACTTTAAATACAAAAATGAAATACTACGGACAGTTCGTAGTTGTTGGTAGCTATGTATAAATAATTGAAATAGATTAAGCTTAAAACGCCAATATAATCAAATATTTAAGCTCTATTCTACAATACTTAAGTTCTATAATAGAATTATAAAAATTATATTCCTTTTAAAAATTTCACTACCACTGGAAAAAAATATTTCTTAAAAGCACGGCTCCCACTATCTAGAAAATTTTTTTAAGTGGTGGCAAAAAGTGAGATAAATCTAGATGTTTCAAGCTTCCAATAAATTTTTATTTTAAAGGAAATATATATAGGGACAAAAAATACCTCTGGAATAATTTCGTAATCCTAAAATGAAAGCTAGATTTAAGCACTATCAGTAGTCATGACAAATTTTAGCTACTACTGATTTATGTTTTCCAGGTCGTGGGAACCCTGTAAAGCCTAAAATGTTGTAGGTCACGTATCCATAATATCTTATCGAATTTAAGATAGTCTTTGGTTATTTGTAACTACCATGGTACAACTACTGTGTACCATTCTGTAATTACCATAAATAATAACTTAATACGAATGAAGAAATGAAATGTTATGAATTAGGAATTAATTTTCACTGAGTACCACTTAGCTGAGATTTGACTAAAAAAAGATAATCATTGGATTCGAGATTTGCTAGTTGACCTTTCCCCAGGCTTGCAAGTTTTTATTCATCAATGAAGCGACATTAATACCGTCGGATGAAAGTGCCAATCAGAACAGGTTTCTTCATTAGGAAAGGTATGTCGAAATTGGTAAGAGCCCCTTCGCCATTTTCTTAATAAATAATTATGTTAAAATATACTAATTGTGTTCTATAAAATCACCAATTTTTTAAAGTTGTTAATAGTTTACGTTTAAAATGACTTTACTCAATTATTTGAGTTTAAATTTTTTAAAGAATCGACTAACTACCCAATTCTATATTATAATTTAAGTGGAAGCCAGGTCACAATCTGTTTTAATTATTTATGTACCGTGGTTGTTAAAACCGTTACAAAATCAACCTTATTAAATCAAGAAACTAACATTGGTGCATAAATCAAGTTACTCCTTAACATAATTTAATCTTAACATGTGAACATTCGATCAAAACAAGACTTGAACTAACACAAAAGCGAGAACGAAAATCGTAATCATCGTAAGAGCCGTTTAATTTCTAATTTCGCAACGCAGGTATAAAATTTGCGTAACTATCAAGACTTTTTATGTATAATTATAACACATAAATTTGAATGTGGTATTCGATTTTTTTTTCTTCAAATTTTTGATTGTTTGGAAGAAGGAAAGTTAAAATTACTAATAAATAATATTACTAATGAATATTAAATATTTTCTTTTGAATAGAATTATCTTTGGATAAACAAATTTCATAATTGTGTTAAAAAATTTTTTTCAATCCGTATAAAAAAAAATAAATCTAGAAGTCTGGCGAAATACGCAAAAAGTAAAATTGACATTAAAGGGTTCAAACTTTGGACCGCTCTCCTTTTCAAACTATAGGAACCCTATTTCCAAGATAGCGGCTACCGCCTATATTTTGGGGGTCAAAAATCAAAGTCCGTTGAAAAAAAAAGGAATGTTTATTCAGAGAAAGTAGGGGAAAGTGGGACCAATTTTAACAGGGTACGATTGTAACAGAGCAAAAATTTCGAGTGTCGGGTTCTAGATTTGGTTACTAGGTGGCGCACAAGGTGCATTTAATAAATCTACACGTACACCCCTGCTGGCAACCATTTTTATGTACTTTTGAAAGAGTTACATCACAAAAGATATTTTCACGCTACGTAAGTACTTTTTTTGGTATTAGAATATTATATTGTAACAAAGTAATTTTGTTTAAACAAATAAAAATTATTAACCGAATATGTAAGTGGACACCTTAATTAACATTTCAAAAAAAAAAAATTAGTTTTGTTAATTAACTAGCAATGTTTTTAACAAATGAAGCTGAAATGGCGTCTTGGGGACGATTGTAACAATAAGTAAAGGGACGATTGTAACAGCTGAAAATAAATAATCTTATGTTTACAAACCATTACTTAACTCTTTAAGAACCACCAATAGTTTCCTATATCATTTATATTATGTTGCATGTGCATTATTTTATTTGTCACCTTTCACAGCATAAATTAAAATTTTTAACCCCTTAAAGTTAAAAGTTTAACCCTTTAGGTCTCTGCTCATTATTATTTTTACTCCTAAAATATCACTACTATTTTGATCAATAAAAAAATATATCACAACTATGATAATATGTATAATTAACTATGTTTTAGTTGAATTTATGAACTGTTACAATTGACCCCGTAAGTGGGGACAATTGTAACAAGTGCACGACTGTCAAAAATTGTTAATAACTAATATAATAACATTTAAAATAAGGTATTTATTTTTTTTTTCTAGTAGAGGATAGTCTACTTTACTCGTCTGTCAATTAATACTAATAATATATTGGATTTTTTGTTAGTTAAAAATAGTTAAGTAAAAAATGTTACAATTGACCCCACTCTCCCCTACTGTTTTTGTGTCTGACTTCGTAACCTAAAATATCATCTGCTCTAATTAATTATCATATTTGAAGTTACCCTCTCGAACGATTAAGATTCAGTTCTAAAACGTAAAAATCTAATCATTTGTCCAAAAATTATTCAGAGTGAATTATTCATAAAAAGGAACCATTTACATTCTAATATAATAGAACGCGAACAGAAGTTTCCGGCAAATCTAAATAATTGAAAAGAGTAAAGAGATAAGTTCACGAATGTTCTATCAGAAACTTTGCTTCCAGATTTTTAGTTTTCTGAGAACGCTCATCGTCTCAGGATTTACAAAAGTTTTAAGGGTTTTATTTTATTTACTTTTTCTTTCGTTCTCGCAGAGTTGCCAACTACCGCTCTCGTTTATAAAAAATTTTATAGAGTGGGAGACAATTAATACCATTTGGTATTTTTTTTTAACATTTGAAAGCTTTTGCGCGAGAGAGATAGCATTAACAAACCTGCCAACTCTTCCGGATTTTCCGGAAGACTTTGTTTTCATATTTAAAGTGGTAGTAAATATATACTATTTTTTTCTTTTATAAACTTAATTTTTAAACGATTTTGATCACCACTATTCTTACAAAAATTAAGCACATATATTAATATGCGTTACTATCATGGTTGTCAACTTAAGTCTGCTCATATACAGCGTATTTGTTTGCTTAAAATCGAAGTTTTAATTCCATTTTAATACCACTGGGAAAAATAATAATGGAAGGGATTAAAAGTTGGCAGGTATGCATTAATTATCGTTTCTTACCATCGTTTAAATAATTTACATGTAGGGGTGTATAATATAACTTTACATCCAATTTATAAAACAAAAAATCATATATTAAAACATAAATTAGCTACCACAAAAAGAAATTTTCCTAAAAAGCGTGTAAAAAATCATCGTAACCAGCAAGTAATATTTCAGCTGCTAGTAACTTTAAATATTTACCTAGTATTTATAAAAACACCGAATCAGTTAACGTATCGATTTATCAATAAATATTTTTTTCACATAATCGATATATTCATTTACTTAATCGCATCAAAAATAGATAAACTATTTCATGGCGAAACTGAAAACGATCTCTAGTTTCCAGTGCTTTTGAGACGGAAATAGAACCGGCAGGATGAACAGATATTTTCCGCGATGCAAAAGAGGAAAACTAGATCCATGTCGCAAATAAATAATTTTTGAAGAGAAATTACAGACAACCGAGTCTATCGGAATGTAGCGGATGATTTTCACGTAAATTAAAACGGTCGTCTTAAATTTCGCAATCGTGATGTATCGAAACCTTTACTGATTCTGGTACGACTGTACGGTAACTATCTTTTACTAGTGGATTAATTTTTCTGAATAAATATTTTCAGATTTGTGTGTATATTTAATTAGGTATTGTTTCTTTATACAATAGATAGACTATCAATATCTGATTTAATGAGTTTATATATGCCTTTGTTGTTTTGTAAAACTATATTTAGTAGCAAATGGCAGTTTTTATAAATAAATGGCGCATATTGTTTTACGATTAGAAGTTTTATATTAACTTTTAAAAAAACGATACAAAAGACAGACGAAATATTTTATTTTATGAACGAGAAGTTTGTTGAGATAAAACTACAAATCTGACTGATACTTTGATCTGATCTGACTTGATTTGATCTGATACTTTGACACTGATAGAAATTATTTTTACTAACACTTGTGCTTCCCACGTCCAAATATCTATTAGTAAGTAAATATCTATTAGAAGTAAATTTCCTAACCAATCATTTTTTAAAATAACATTATGTCTCTATATAACATAAAATTATAATGGTCTGATACCGTTTTCCATTGTTGTCGGCGCATTTTTATTGGCCGGAAAATCACNCCCCATTCATTTCCTTATTGTTTAGGCTGTCATCAGCATAAAATTAACAAAAGTCGTAAAGGTATTGTTTTCCTTTAAATATTTTTGCATCCCTAATTTAAAGTTATTTTTCAGTACTGCTATTATTAGCGAAAATTTTAAATTATGGTTGAGAACTCATCAAATTTGTTTGAACAATATAATGTATTAAGAATATAAATGTTATTTAAAAAATTGATGANCGGGTTTAGTTTTCCCCCATTCATTTCCATATTGTTTAGGTTGTCATCAGCATAAAATTAACAAAAGTCGTAAAGGTATTGTTTTCCTTTAAATATTTTTGTATCCCTAACTTAAAGTAATTTTTCAGTACTGCTATTATTAGTGAAAATTTTAAATTATGGTCGTGAACTCATTAAATTTGTTTGAACAATATAATGTATTAATAATATAAATGTTATTTAAAAAAATGATAATTAAAAAAATCACTTCTGTTCACCAAGAGATCTAAATGTTTTTAATACTAATAGATAGTAATATTTGGAAGTGGGAAGTAGAGGCGCAAGAGCGTAAGTAAACAGAATTCCTTTTATAGATGTTAAGTGAATATTTTTAACTTTAGTAGAAAAACTGTTTTCTGGCAAGAAAAATCAATTATGGCGAAGCAATCATCGGGGTTAGTGAGCGGCAGCGAACAGGAGGCTTAGCCCCCTAGTAACATTATATTATTCAAACAAATCTGATGAGTTCACAGCCATAATTTAATATTTTCGCTTAGCGGGCGGATATATTTACTAATTTTGTTGCATCTCATAATGCATAAAGCTGATCGTTATTTTCAAAATCATTTAACAGATCTCTTTAACTGTAATTTATAACTGTATATTATTGCTATTTGCACAAAAATAATAATTGTAAAACGGTTAATAAGATTGGACCAACTTTCTCCATAACTTTACGTTAAAATGAAGCGCAAAAATACATTATAATAACAAAACAAATTTTTTTTCTTCTTAGTTTTAAACTGAATTAAAGGCTGTAATAATAACAGTACAGGAAAATAACTTTAAATTAGGGATATAAAAATATTTATAGAAAAACATTACCTTTATAACTTTTATTAATTTTATGCTGACGACAACAATGGAAAACTGCGACACCATCATATAGTAAGAAAACTCATTGAAATTGGATAAATATGTTAAATTATTGGAATTATATTAGTTTGAAAATAGTAATTTTTATTAAAATTCAAAACTCAAATAATTGATTTTGTAAATTAAATAAGTTTCAATGAGGAATAACTGTTTCTCTTAGATCTAAATAACTGCAAAAGAGTGCAAATTTGAGAAATTGTTGTTTGGAAGCTTTTTCTTTAACGTAGAAAAAAAAACACCCATGTCTTATGCTGTATTTCATGACCGTAAGTCATTATAATGCTATTTACAATATTTTTTAAACTTAATTTGATATAAATTAATACAAAATAATGAAAAAATATGAAAAATATGTTTAATAAAATTTCTGCGTCAATGGGTCAAATGACAAAAATGTTTTTCTTTTCCTTATTAGACGCTTTGTTTTAAAATCATATATCGAAACTAAAGAAATTTTTTAGATGAATAAAATAATATATAATTGTATGAAACAAAAGTTTTATATTAAAATTTAATGTAAGATGTAAAAGTCAGGATATAAATTAAATAAAATGTTGAAGTTTTATGTACGAAAAGTTTTGTTAATATGCAAAAGACTAATCCATAAATTTATGACATAAATTGTTATTCTCTTACGTATTATGCTCTTAGTTTTACATTTATGCTTAGAAACAAAAGACAAGGTTTTAGATAAATGGCATAATATGTTATGACATAATACGTATTAAATATGTTATATTTAAACTTAATCAAAGATAGAAGGTAAATTACCTAAAATGTTATTGTTTTATGTAGGAAAGGTTCGTTAAGATGCAATAGACAAATCCTTAAATAGATTTCATAGATTGTTATTCTTATACTCTTTAGAGAAATTACATGATATGTATCTTTACGTATGGGAAGTTTTACATTAAAGTTTAATTTAAGATGCAAAAGACGGGAGATGATTTTTTTAATAAATGTTATTGTTTTATGTACGAAAAATTCGTTGAGATGCAAAAGATAAATTAAAAAATAAATGATATAAAAGGGTTTTTTTCTCTTATGCGTATTAGATGCTTCGCTTCAAAATTATATTCAAAAGCAAAAAATATTAATTTTCTTAGTAAATGTAATAATATGAAATTTTAAAAATGGAAAGTTCAAGTAAATTTAAAATCAAAGTTAGAAATTAAAATTTAATGTAAAATGCAAAAGTAATGAGAAATATTATATAAAATGTTATTATATTTCATTTATAAAGAGTTCGTTAAGATGCAAAAGACAAATTCATAAGTGAATGACATATTTTTTTTCTTCTCATTTATTAATATTTCTTATTTTACTTGTGGATAGTTTTACATTTAAATTAGGTCGAGCGCAAATCTTCATTTATGTTGTTCTGAATACAAGATAAACAGAATGCGAAAAAAGACATTATATTGAATAACTTCGGTTCTAATGATTATATTTTCACGTACCATGTACCAATTTTATTTGTTAAAAAAAGTTGACCTAAATGTGCAAAATGATTAGTGCTAACTATTAAGTTTCGGAACTAGACATACAACCTTACATTCTCGGAATAAACGTACATTTTTTCAACGGATTTAGATTTAGAGCGTTCACCTTCTAATGAGGTGAACCGGGTTCAATTCCCAGCGATGGCTGGTTGATACGAGTTCCGCATCCGGCTTGCACCCACCATAGTGCTTACGCAAAGTATCCTCAGTGGGAGACGGATCATGGGTTAGAGTCCCCTTGCGTCAGGCTAATCGCGAGAGTTTTCCGTGGTTTTCCACTTTGTGCAACGAAAATGTGGGTTAGTTCCATCAAAATGTCCTACACGAAAACATATTTCTCCCAATACTGGATCCAGGAGTTCCCTTGTCTTCTGGATTGGGTTCCAAATTACAAGGCAAAGGAGTTGAACATTGGTAACCGTAAACTCAAAATTGGGTTGGCTGTTTAACAACGGTTATAAAATAAAATAAAATAAAAATACTCAGAGTAATAATGGCAGAGCGTTCGCTTCAAAAGGTGACCGAGGTTCGAATCCTAGCGATGGCTGCTCAAATTGAATTTTGCTCCCGGATTTCAACGGTTGACGACTTATGGGTTAGATTACCACCTGGCTAACCATGGGAAGTTTTCATGGCTTTCCCTCCAACGCAAATTTGGGTTTGATCCATCAAAACGTCCTTCACGAAGGTTATAGTTTGATTCAATGCTTGAACCAGGATTTTTTCCATCTTCTGGATTAAGTTCAAAATTACAAGGCTATGAATTAGGCATGTCTAGCTGCAGGCCTAAAGCAGGATTGCTTGTTCAAATCAAAATATGAAATCGAGAAGACATGGTTCCAGTACTTTAAACAAGAGAGAGGTCAAAAGGTTTGGTCAAAATAAGATTAATTCAATTTTTTTGCGTATTTCGCAGTATGTTGGGCAACTTTGAAAACGTCATGATAACACACGTGATAGCAGATATTCTTTCAAGTCATAACAGATGTTAAACAAACGAGTTTTTATAATTTAGGATTAGGATAAATACCCAAAATAAACTGAAGCCAAAACCCTACGTATTCACGAATTTAATTGAAAATTCAATAATGTTTCTTTTTTAAGTTTTATAAAATTATTTATGGTAAAGTTACAAATAGTTTCTGATCAGTTTGATGATAAATAATTTCTTACTTACTAAAAAGGCAAATTCATTCTATTGAATATATGAATATTTATTGAAATCACTTTTTAAAGTAGTTTAACCCATTATAAAATTCACTTTCCTGTCCTCAATAATATTATTTTTTACAATAACATTCTGTCAAAGTCAAAAGTATAAATTTAAATAGCAAAAGCTTATGGTTTTAAGTAAATTACTTTAGTAAGCTAATTACGTAAAACAAAAGTCTGCAACAGTCGTTTTTTCTGAATAAAAATAATTCTTACCTATCAGGTGGTTTATATATATTATTGCAATATTTTAATATATTAAATAGTAATATTTATTACATTAGTTTGGCATAAGTTTTTTGTAAGTTTCTATATTATAGTTTCTAATTGATCAAAAACAGTTCTTAATGTTTGCATGGGTGTGCTTAATGTTGTTTAAAGGTGCTTAAACAGTGCTTAGTGTTGTTTCAAGGGTAAAATAAGTATGCACTGGCCTAAAAATTCACTACTTTTGCGTTTTAAGTTCAAACAGGATTGCGAAATTTCTTCTACAATAGAAAAACTGCCCTGGAGAAAATGAAAGGAAAGGCTTTTTTCATTTAAAACTTCAAATTTGACTCAATGAATAAATTAATTCTAATTAAAGATTTTTATTTTTTAATCATATAATGTTAAATAGCGCATTATTATGTGATAACTAATTTTTGAGAACACTGAAATTTATAATTTCTTACGGGAATGAAACGTTGGAAAAAAAAATTATTGAAGTTGTTTGAAAACTTATTATTTAAAACTTTACTATGCATAGCATATTTTAAATTTCATATAATCCTTTGCAAATTAATCTATTTTTCATTCAGAATAAAAAAAGTGGACTGTAATAAAGGCAAACTTCGGAGCTAATAATTTAAAATCAATGACTACTCCTAGTGTATTGATGGCATTATTAAAAGTCAAAAATGCCATCAATTATTCTATATTTGTATTTGCATTCTGGGAAATCTATATTTGTATTGTGGGAGTTTATTTATGTTTTGCTCTTAGTTTGAAAAACTGATCATTAAAATAAAATAAAATTGCTCGAATTAATATTTCTTCTCATGCCGAAAGTAAAAATTTAAAAATTCACAAAATTTTTTTTTTATATAATATTCTAGATGAATATCCGTTCTTCGAACAGGATGCATGAAAAATGGAAGAAAAAAAGTTAGTATTGAGCAAAATTTTGAAAAAAAGTAGAAAACTAAAAGGCATATACCAACACAATTAATAAAGCTAAAGTAATACAAATTATTTATTTATTTATTGACGTTTGTTATCCTTCATAGTGGCTTTCCGCTATTAAATTAAGTAAAACGCGTTTTTTTTTGTAGTTCAAATCAACAGAATGTAGATAAGTTATATTCAGAATCTTGGCATGATGCTATTGCCCAAATCATGATAGTTAAAGCTTTACCTCTATCAAAATAATTTTTTTTTCTGGTATCTATTTCTTTCTAGGAGCTGTAAAACACTTATTTCCACAGTATGGGTATCAGTATCTCTTGAAAATAAATTCACGTAAAAAAATTTTCTATTAATTCCATTAATTTTAATCTTTTAGGGTAGTTCACCTTGGTAATGTTCTAAATACAAGACTTTTACAAAGTGGACACTCAGGAGTTGTCTGTGTCAATGAAACCAACCCTTTTATTTCCTTCAAAATATTGAAAAAACATCAGCATGTCAAGTTCTGTAGTTCTTTTTAGCCTCATTGTGATGTTCTGGGGAATTGTAACCCCTTTTACAAGTGAAACATACATTGAAGATGGTATAGTTGAGAAGAACAGCTCTGAGTTTTCCACTATAGAAAACGAAGCAGTTTTGGAAGAGAATTCGGCTGAGAAGAACAATTTTGAATTCCCCACTCTGCTAAGTGACTCAGTTTTCAAAGAGAATCCAGCTGCGAAAAACAAATCAGAATTCCCCACTCTAGAAAATGGCGCAGTTCTTGCTGAGAATTTAGTTGAAAAAGACGATTCTGAGTACCACACAGTTCCAGTTTTTGTAGAAAATTTAGACGAAAACAACAGTTCACAACCTGCCATGTATGATGATGAATACAGCGGCAAGGATGAATCGTTCTTGTCGTGCGACAAATGGGATTATGATCCCACTGAATTTGAGATACTTCCAAATGGTTCAGCATTTGTGACATCAAAAAACCTAACCTATGAAGAACCATTTTACCATGTAATTAACAACTTTTTGGTAGTTTGCATACCCGAAAATAATGGAGACGACAGCGATGATGGCAAGAACACGAGAACAGCTATATCGTATCTGTCTTTGACTGGAGTTGCTATATCGATGGTGTGCTTATCGATACATCTTATCGTCTTTTCACTGGTGCCTGACATGCAGAATTTGCCAGGGTGTAATCTGGCATCTCTATGTGCTTCTTTATTGCTGAGCTATCTGTTCATGCTCATTGGTCAAGATCGGGAAGAGGATGGCTATCCCATCATATGCATGATAGCTGGTGTTTTGACCTATTTCTTTTTCTTGGCTTCATTTCTTTGGATGTCCGTAATTGCTTTTGATGTGTGCCGCTCTATTGTGTTAGCTGCTGGCAAAATGAGGATAACGAGGCATCAATTCAGAGTGAAAAAATTTCTGTGGTACCATCTTTTTACATGGTGTACCGCCTTGGCGTTCACGGTAACTGCGGTCGTTGTTGATAACGTGGAAGGGGTTGAAAAAAACTTTCGTCCCATGTTCAAAGATACATGCTGGTTCAAAAAGAAAGAATCTCTTCTGGTATTTTTTGCCGTGCCCGTGGGTTTCCTTATTTGCCTCAACGTTTTCTTTTTCGGAGTCAGCGCATACCTGACTTTTAGCAACCAAATGAAACCGAGTCTTGAAACGCAAGCTCATAATCAGATAAATCACCTCCTATATTTTAGACTTACTGTAATCATGGGAGTCTCGTGGATCATGGGAGTGGTAGCTCCCCTCGTGAATGTCACGTGGGTTTGGTACCTGTTCGTAGCTTTGAACACTTTTCAGGGACTTTTCATATTTCTTGCTTTCACATGTTCACCAAAAGTGAAAAAGTTCATTCAACAGAAATTGATAAATGTTCGAAGATCATCACAGGCAACGCTATCGCCAACATTCCAGTCTTATTTCAATTATTCAAGTTCGAATGCGAAAGCTTCAGACAAAGTCGCCGATAATACAGATAAGCCTGTAAAGAATGGCCTTGGCAAAGTCGTCGATTTTAAAGATAAGTCTTTAGAGAAAGGCTTAGATAAAATCACAGAATCTACAGATAAGCCTTTAAAGAATGGCCTTGAAAAAGTCGCCGATTTTGAAGATAGGTCATTAGAAAAAGGCCTAAATAAAATCACCGATTCTACAGATAAGCCCTTAAAGAAAGGCCTTGAAAAAGTCACAGAGTTTGAGGATAAATTTTTAGAGAAAGGCCTAGACGAAGTAACCAATTCTAAAGATAAGTCTTCAGTGAAAGGCATAGTCAAAGTCGTCAACTCTAATGATGAGCTAATGGAAGATGCTGTAATACATCTGTAATTTTTATGGCTTTTGCACACATAATATTGTATATGAAGCATTTGAACAATGGAGTTTGAATGGATAACACTATAATGGTTTGTAATGGATAGCACTATAAGATATGATCTATAACATCGGTTAACAAATGGTGTTCCGAGAAAAGGTTACAGGAGTACCGAGAATTAGGAATTTTTTTTAAACGAGTAGTGTTTTTCGAAAGCTGTAATTAAATTTATATCCTATTAATAATCCGTTAATTATTTAATATATTCGTTATTTTTATGAAATTACTTAATTGAAATGCTTGTAAGGAACGAAGTTTCAAAAGAATGTTTTTATAATAACAATATAAAAAATGAATTATGAAAAGGATATTCCTTTATGAAAAATTCCATTAGTATTTCAAATCGAATAAGAATACCCAATTTCAGAAAAGAAATATGTTTCTCTGATAACCATTTATTTTCTTCCTTTTTCGTTTTTATGTTAATGTAAACCAAATTTTTTTTCTCATTCATTTTAGTTTAGGCATGCATTAAAACCAAATTAAGACTCTCCAGATTTATGACCCTGATATAAGAACCAATTTTAAGACTAATATTGATAATAAGACATAATGTTCAATCATTCACTAAATATTTTCGAAATAATTAAGAATCTTTCGTTAATTAATATATTCATTATTGCAGATGAAATTTGTTCATTAAGTCTCGGAGTTTCACCGGAAGAAGCTCGATTATTTAGGGCAGCTGTTCCTAACCTATGGGTCGCGACCCAAAATTGGGTCGCGAAGCATATTTCTTGGGTCGCGCTGAGTCGAACCAAAAAAGTTAGTTCTACACCAAATAATAAGTAATACCAACACCTCCTAAAAGAAGTCATTGTGGCTTACTCAGCCTAATTTTGACTTTTTTTTGGGTCGCGACATGAACATATTTCTCAAATTTGGGTCGCGGCTTAAAAAGGTTAAGAACCACTGGTTTATACCACTATAATTATATNATGTTTGATAATATAGTGTCCTTTTTACCACTCAATATCATCAAACTAATGGGACATAAAAAGTTTCAACATTTTGAGATTTTTTTTCTCGTTAAAATAAATAGTGCAAATGAGTTTCTTGACTAAAATAAATAACGTAAATGATCGATTAAAACTGGGTTGCCTTAAGTCGTCTAAGAATGCAAAGCGTTGTGACTAATAGTATTTAAATTTTATTAAAAGAGATCAAAATTAGCAACTTGATATTGCATATTTAGGTCTGCCACCTACTACGTATTTTACAAAATATTTTATGGAGTGGTAGGCATTTAAAAAACCAAAGCTTCCTGAATTTTTGGTAATTTTGCCAACATTTTTAAAGTTTTCCCGCAAAGAGCTGGGAAAAATAAATAGTGTTGCATATGAACTTTTAAATTATTTATATAGTGGTAAGGAAAATAAGTTCGAATGAATTAAAAATAATACCTATAAACATTATCTTAGCTACCACTAGAATATAATTTTGAAAAAGCGTTGAAAGTTGGCAGCCCTGCAAAGGTCAAGGAAAAATTGTATTTTTGTCTCATTTTAAATATGAAATGTAACTTCGTTTCGTTTTTTGCCCACATTGAACAAAAAGTGCTGCTAAAACTCACTGGTTTCCACAGCATGATCTTTTTTTTATGCTTTTTTGAAATCAATACATCCACAAAAACAGTAAAGGTAACAGCATAAAATTTAGAGTGCATATTTTTCCGTTGTTTTACTTCAATTTTTCTTGAAATTTGTAAAACATTTTGAAATTTTGCTTCATGTTTTTAGATAGAATATTTTTTATTTAAAATTAAAAAAATAATACTCTTTGCCGTAGCATTATTATTTGGTTATTAATATTTTGCTGACCGAATAATGTTTTTTTTTTTTTTGAAAAATCATGGTAACTTGTACATGACTAAACCTGCTACATGGACTAACCACACAGAAGTCTATTTAGTGCATATACGAGGCCTGTCTAAAAACTATCCGACGTTTGGCCAGAAAAAATATTTCAAATACCTGACTGAGTTGGGACTCTTATCCCCTTCAAAGTAGACCCCTTGTGCTTGCACACACTTAACCCACCGATCCTTCCACTGCTGGAAACACCTCTGGAAGTCTTCTTTTGGAATGGTGTTCAGCTCCGTCATCGCGTTCCACCTTATCTCTTCTCTACTCTCAAAATGGGATCCTTTCAGTGGCGTCTTCAATTTTTGTAACAACCAGAAGTCGCAAGGAGCCAGGTCTGGGGAGTAGAGAGGTTGACAAACGGTTGTAATTCCATGTTTGGCTAAGAAAGTGTGGATTAATTGGGATGAATGTTCAGTGGTGTTGTTGTGATGCAAGTGCCAGTTCTTCGCCGCCCAGTTCGCCAGTTGTTCATCGGTTGAACCACTCCTTAATTTGTGTTACACCCATCGCTTCTTCTTCAAACACCTGCTAAATCTTACGAATTGTTTGGCTTTGAGAATCACCAAGCTTTTCACAGAATTTGATGCAGCATCTTTGCTCAATTCGTTCAGTCATCTTGAGAGAAAACTAAATCCGACGAACACTGCGAACAGCACCTTACTTACCACCAGCCAGCGACTTGCACAAGCGAAAGCGGTGAAAAAATTCAAACACATGCATTAAGGTTCCTCCTTCTTCAGTGCACTGTGGTGTCGCCTTGGAATCACTACTTTGCGCGGTAAAAATTAAGGTCGGATACTTTTTAGACAGGCCTCGTAGTCTCATAAGAAATTATTGAATTTCAATTTTCTTTGTTACTCTTGAAAAGTTTTGACTCATCTTTGGCATGAAACAGTTAAAGATGATTCGAATGATGTCTGTTAAGTTATCATTTATCCTTTATATCCTTGTCTCTTTGTTTATTTAGTTGCTTGTTTGTGTTTTATCAAAGTAATTATTAGTTGTTTGTGTTTTATCAAAAAATTTTATTTTAAGACGTCTATAAAATAGGAAATTTCGAGCTGCCAATGTTATTAAGACTGTATATGTAAGTATAAACTGCCTTTGCTTGGATATTTTTGTACCTTTTACAATTGTTTGTTGATAATTTAATTTCATTTATTACGTTACTTTAATATTTTTTGTATTATAAGTCTCTCTGTTCTATTACTTTCATTTATATGTAAATAAGAGTATATCGCTATTTTAACTTGTTTTTGGCATTTTTCACTTATAACTTTTAACTATATGTGGGTAAAATTCCTTTATTCATGGTGCTCTTTTAACATTTCTTGAAAATATGTCTTCAAGTTATTGCAAAATGTATGTAGATATATTGGTTTTATTATGTCATTTTAGTATGTTTTGATAAGATAATTTAATATTCATTTGTATGAATACAAGATTTATGATGATATTTCAAGGTGTTATGGAAAGATTCCTTCATAACTTAAATTTACATGTATATGTAAATACGATTCGTTAATTCATGTCATATGAATACAAGATTTATGATGATATTTCAAGGTGTTATGGAAAGATTCCTTTAAAAATTTCATTTACATGAATATGTAAATACGATTCGTTAATTCATGCTGCCATTTTAATAATTTTTAAGAATGTGAATAGAATATATAAAAGGTTAAGTTCTCCTAGAACAATTTATTCAAAATATTAGCATAACTTTAACAAACGAACAAACATTACTAACAAACTTAAGCATAATGCTGTAGTTATGAGACCAAGCTAGCTAGCAAAAGATTTAATTTGTCTGTTGAAAGAACTCCCCTCGTCATGAACTGTATATCGTCTGCTGCTATGGAAACAAATAATAACTCATTTCAAAGAGGAGAGCTTCTCTCTCCTCTGATCCCCTTTCTCTCGACGACCCGATCCAATGCCTGTCTTAATTAATGACCTAACCTAGATTAGTTAAACTTTGTAACCATAGCAACCGCTACTACTCTAGTCGAATGGCTAGGGGAGTTCTTTATGTAGACAAATTATACATTCTACTTCTTCACCTGACGGAGGATGTTTATCACAGGGTTGACTGCCTTTGCCTCAAAACACGCCCCAAGTTGGGGAGTAAATATACTGGACAGAAACTGGTGGGAAAGAGTGGTGAAAATTGCTGGTTAAAACTGGTGAGAGTGGTGAGCACCACAAATGTATTTACATGTTACATTTAAATATATGATTATTTCATTTATTATATTCATTAATTTCCTGTACTCTGACAAAATGTCTCGTTAACTTTCTCGTGACGTTATATATAACCAAACATTGTTATAAATTAATTACGATATAATGAAATTATATACGATATAATTTCAATGTGTTATGGCATTATTCAGTATAACTTTCATTTATATGTAGATAAGATTCGAATTTCATGATGCTTTAATATTATTTGGCTATCTCATTAAGTAATTACATATTGCTTTCAAGTTTATATACATATAATTATTTCAGTTATGTAGTAATTTTAGCATGTTTTGATATTAACTTTTAATTGTCTTCATTTCTAATTTTCATGATGTCATTTTAAAGTGTTTTGACAATATTCCTAGTGAACATTCATTTATACACATGTAGATAATATTTGTTTATTCATGATGTCATTTCAATATTTTTTGAAAACATATATTCATGTTATCTTCGAACATAGACAGATATATTTAGTTGACTTATGACGCCATTTTAATGTGTTTTGATTAGACGATTTTTTGATCTTCATTTCTATGAAGATAAGATTCATGATGTCATTTTAAGGTGCTTTAAGAACATTTCTTGTTAATTTTCATTTATATCGTAAAATTCAGGTTGTCATTTTTAGTATTTTTGAGAATATATCTTGTTGTTAACTTCAAATATATGTAGATATATTTTTTGATTTTTATGATGTGGTCATTTTAAAGCGTTTTGAGTTCTGTATTTAAAGACTTCAATGTTTTTTGTGTTTTATGTTGGGTTCTACGCACTATGATGGGTTCTAAGCTGGGTTCTTTTCTCTATGATGGGTTCTATGCTCTATGATGAGTTCTATGTTCCATGTTGGGTTCTGTGTTTTGCATATTAGTTCTATGTTTAATATTGTGTACATATATGTCTCGACCATTTTTTTAATATAACACTAGGGATCATGTCACTATTCTGGGTAGCCAAAATGTTAGGAAATGGTCAAATATCTCAAGTATTACGCATATGGGTCAAAAATTCAAAAATACTAGTCTCAAACATGACCTCCCAACTTCACCCACTGGAGCAAGGTGTCAACTTCAAGACCTTGAATAGGAGCCCTCTTTCGTCTATTCCAGATTTGGACTTTCCAAATAAAAAGTACACCAATTTAAAATACAGGTAGTTGCCTTTTGTTTCACAGGTGGCGTTGTGATTGAAAAATTGAACGTAGCAATAGTACACAAATGTAAACATTGTCGAACATAAAAATATCTCCAGAAATGCACAAAATTAAAGGTATACCTGTTTAATATTTTGCTTCTTATGGAATCAAAATCAATCTCCTGTTTTCATGCAATTTTCCGTTTCCATATATTTCGGATACCCTGTAAAAGTATTTGCCATTTTAATATGTTTTGAAAATATGTCTTGATGTCATATTCAATTATATTAATATACGGTTATAATAAACCAGGCTAGCTCTCTATGTTATTTTTCAAACATTTTAATTAATATAAAAAATACAAACACAACACTAACAAATATCAAACAACATTTTCGTACTACATATACACATCTACTTGTAAACAAAACGTTCTACAGAAGAATCCGAGAGGATCATGGGTGAAGTTTTCCCTAGCTCCCTCTTTCGGGCAAACCAGGCATTACATCCTCCCCCTCTNATTTTACTACAGAAATTAAGGTACTATTTTTTACTTTTATTCATTCATTTATAAGTTTTTTTTTTGAAGTTTACCTTAGTTACTCGATGAGCTTATCTTCCTATTTGTAGTTAATGCATTAAATATATCCGAAATCACCGCAAGGAAAAAAAAATTTCCATTAGATATACAACAAACTAAAACTCTTTCACCAACAAAAATTATTTAAGTATTTATTTTGATCAAAATTAAGGAAATATTTTTTATTTTAGCTTATTTCATTTTTATTTATAATTTTTACTTACTTTCTCTGTGAGTCGTTAAGTCTCGAAAAAAAGTGATTTGACGGATAAAAATTATCTTCATATTCAAAGCCTAAAAATTTTAAGCCACTAATTATAACCAAGAATATCTCAACGAAAAAATTCGGTACAAAATGACACTCTCAGTTGTGTAATCTAGATATCTTCCATCAACAAAAATTATGCTACGTCTTTTTTTATATATTAAAGGTTCCACTCGTCAACTACAGTGGTAGTCTCTCATTTGTCTGTTTTTTTCTCCATGAAAATCAGTATTTTTCATTAAAAAAACATAATTTTGTTTATAAAATACGTAATTATTTCAATTATGTAAATATATAAACATAAAAATTATATAATTATGTAAGAACATTTTGTTAATATGTTAATCGTAACAAACTGCACTTGAAAAAAATAATTTAACTTAGATGTGAATAAAATGTGCGACACAATAAAACGCTATTAATGAGAAGTGATTTTATTCCTTAACAATGTAACAGTAACCTTTTATTTATTTATTTATTTTTTTTTCGGACTGTACATAAAATACATTCTTGATTTATAATAATACATTATTTGTGATAGAAATATGAAAAAGAGCATTAAAGATTGATGAAAGCATATGTACACTAAAGCTTGATTCAAAACATGAAGTTTCAGCATAAATTTTGTATTTCCTTAGTGGCGCCATCTAGCGTAGCAGTAAACAGTATTGACCTTTGCGGTGATAAAGATACCAAATTAGAGTTCTATGTTGAGAGAATACAGGTTTGGTCAGAGAGTGACATTATTCAGAAGTAGACATAATTGTTTGCAGAAGTTAGAAAACCTCTCTGTTTTTTAATAATTTTTGTAGTTCTTTTATGATTGAGACCAGTCTATGAGCTTTGCCTGCTTTTGTGGTGGAAACTGTAGCTGGAGTGGCACGATGGCCCCTCCTGGGGGGACGGATGCTACATCCCGTGTAGTTGGCAGTGTGTGCCTCTCCACAGTTGCAGCATTTGGGTGGTGTAGTTTTATCCTTATGGCACTGAGAGGAACGATGGTCAGCAGCACATTTAACACATCTTGGTTGAGAGTTGCACGTTTGGTGCGTGTGGCCGAAATTTTGGCAGTTGTAGCATTGGATTGGGCTACTCCCACCGCGAAATCTTTCAATTTTCACGGAAAGATCACAAATATTGGTAACTGATTGATTTGTTGATTTTGATTAATATTGTGAGAAAAAGTGGGAGGAGCCTATAGACCTCGCCCACTTTTCTAGTATTACTTTTTGTGCTTTAATGCCTGTCTTGTCCAAATCAAGGGAGATATGTTCTGTATTGGTACCAACTGGAAGTCCATGGACTAGAACTTTAACATGCGTGATTGGTAAATCTATTTCTGAAGTTGTGGGTCTAGCTGCAGTTGCATTGTAATCCTCCTTGGGTTGGGCTAAGTCAAGATATACATTGGTTTCAGAAACTTGCAAGGAAGTGGCGACATCTAGTAGTAATGGAGGGCTACTATTTGTAGTCATGAAGGATTTTTCTTTAGATTTTTTAACGTTATTTTTCTTTTTCTTTTTCCTGTTTTTTGGAGGGGGCTCTGCGTTATTTTAAGCTGTATTTTCTGTATCCGTGGTTGTCATTTCGCTTTTCTGTTTTAAATTTTGGCCTGCATCTTGAGTTTCCATATCTGTGTCGTTAGCTGTTTTAATCGGCATTTCAGGAGTGATTGGGTCGTGCCAGTAATTCTGGAGCATTTTCGCTGTTGTTTCAATTTGTTCGTTGGTCATTCTTATCATTTCCACCCATTCTTCATATAACTTTCGTTCACCTGGACTCATGCTTTCCACATCTACCGTTGGTTCTTGTGATGTCCTTTCGGTTTGCCGTTTTCCGCCACGTCCATGATGAAGATATGTAGCCATATTGCGTGATTTGAATTTGTAGTCGAATGTTGTTGTTTGATTTTGTTGTTGGCTTGTTTGTCGATTTTGTTGTGGGTTCCTCATCCGTCGTAGAGTCACTGAGGTTTTGACGCCCGGTAGGCGTGCTTGTCTTTGTTAATATAATCAAATACTTTAGTTCTATTCTATAATATTTAAGTTCTATAATAGAACGCTATTCATTTTAAAAATTTCACTACCACTGAGAAAAAATATTTCTTAAAGCACGGCTCCCACCGTCTAGGAATTTTAAGTGGTGGCAAAAAGTGAGATAAATTGAGATGTTTTAAGCTTCTATTAAATTTTTTTCAAAGGAAATATATATAGGGACAAAAAAAATCCTTGAATAATTTCGTAATTCTAAAATAAAAGCTAGATTTAACCCCTTGAGGACGGATGATTCAGAAAAGCATTCGTGCAAATTCAAAATCAGGATGTAAATAAATAAAAAACGGTAACTTAAATGTAGTCGTTGCTAATTTATCAGACTTACTTTGCTTTCACTATACTTATTGTTAGTTTAATCACATATGTAATCAATGCTAGTTCAAAGTATAACTAAATAATTTTATTTTGAACTAAAGTAATGGTGAATTAAATAAATCAAACAGTTATAACTCCTCTCACAAATAAACTGCTAAAGAATTACTTTGATTACCAGTTTTCTGTTTTTACCCTGGTTGATACGGTTTTATGCTGGCACATATTTGTGACAGTCGGCGCGAAAGTATTAAGCATTATCAGTAGTCTTAATAAATCTTAGCTACAACTGATTTATGTTTTCCAGGTCGTGGGAACCCTGTAAAAGCCTAAAATGTTGTAGGCCACGGATCTATAATATCTTATCGAATTTAAGATAGTCTTTGATTAGTTGTAACTACCATGGTACAATTACTGTGCACCATTCCGTTATTACCATAAATAATAACTTTAATACGAATGGAGAAATTATATTAAAAGAATTAGGAATTGATTTTTACTGAGTACCACTTAGCTGAGATTTGACTTTAAAAAAATTCATCATTGGATTCGAGATTCGCTAGTTAACCTTTCCCCAGGCTTGCAAGTTTTTATTCATCAATGAAGCGACATTAAAACCGTCGAATGAAAGTGCCAATCAGAACAGGTTTCTTCATTAGGAAAGGTATGTCGAAATTGGTAAGAGCCCCTTCACCATTTTCTTAATAAATAATGCTTTATGCTGAAATATACTAATTGCATACCTGCCAACTTTTAATCCTTTCCATTATCATTTTTCCCAGTGGTATTAAAATGGAATTAAAACTTCANTCTTTTAATTCACCCACTTTCTAAAGTTGTTAATAGTTTACGTTTAAAATGACCTTACTCAGTTATTTGAATTTAAATTTTTTAAAGAATCGCCTAACTACCTAATTCTATATTATAATTTAAGTGGAAGTCAGGTCACAATGCGTTTTAATTATTTATGTATCGTGGTTGTTAAAACCGTTTGCAAAGTCAAACTTATTAAATTAAGATTGGTGTCTAAATCAATCCACTCTTTAACATAATTTCCATTTAACGTGGGAACATTCGATCAAAACAAGACTTGAACTAACTCAAAAGCGAGACAAAAATCGGCAGTAAGAGCTGTTTTATTTTTAATTTCGTTACGTAGGTATAAAATATGCGTAACTATCAAGACTTTTTTTATATAATGTAGTTATAACATAAAAATTTGTATGCAAAATTCGATTTTTTTTTAATTTTTTTTATTTTTTGGAAGAAGGAAAGTTAAAAGTACTATTAAATGATATTACTAATGAATATTAAATATTTTCTTTTGCACAGAATTATCTTTGGATAAACAAATTTCATAACTGTGTTCAAAATTCAATCCGTACAAAACAAATCTTGAGATTTGGCGAAATATGCAAAAAATTGACATTAAGGTGTCTAAACTTTGGATCGCTCTCCTGACCAAATCATGGGGACCCTATTTCCCAGATTGCGGTTACCCTCTATATTTTGGGGGTCAGCAATCCGAATCCGTAAAAAAAATAGGGTATGTCTATTCAGAGAAAGTGCTGTTTTTGTGTCTGATTTCGTAACCTAAAAAATCACCTGCTCTAATTAATTAGCATATTTGAAGTTACCCCCACAAACCATTAAGACTCTGTCCTAAATCGTTAAAATCTAATCATTAGTTCAAAAATTATTCAGAGTGACCCGTTTTTTTTTTCCTTTCTTTTTTTGCGCACAGTTTATTTTATTTAAGTGTAAATGCCGTACCACTTTTTTTTTATGAAAAGGAACCTTTTGCATTCTAATATAATAAAGCGAGAACAGAATTTTCCGGCAGATCTAATATATATATTTTAAATAATTAAAAACAGTAAAGAGATAATTTCTCGAACGTTCTATTTTAGAAACTTTGCTTCTAGATTTTTAGTTTTCTGAGAACGCTCATCATATCAGGATTTCATACCTGCCAACATTCATTCCTTTCGAGAATTGATTTTCAAAGTAGTAGTAAAGCAATTCCCAAAAAACAGTTTTACTCAGAAAGACATATATATATATATTTTAACTAAGTTGAAATTCGCTATCGTAAGGATTAATGGGCTTTCATATATTTTTTGTAATTATTTATCTGTAGTGGTGGTCAAACTCATTTATAATTATTAATATAATTCAAAAAGTTTAGTGAAATAACATGAATTTTGCTAGCACTTTAAATATTAAAATAAAATCTTCCGGGAAAACCGGAAGAGTTGGCAGCTGTGGGATTTACAAAAGTTTTGAGGGTTTTTTTTAAATTTTTTTATTTTTCGTTCCCGCAATCAGAGTTGCCAACCACTGCTCTCGTTTAGAAAAAATTTTATAGAGTGGTACACAATTAAAAATATTTGGTTATTATTATTTTTTTTAAACATTTGAAAGCCTTCCCGCGAGACAGTTAGCATTAATCATCGTTTCATATTATCGTTTAAATAATTTACTTGTAGGGATGTAAGATAACTTTACATCAAATTTATAAAAAAAATTATATATTAAAAAATCATAAATTTAGCTACCGCTAGAATATTTTTCCTAAAAACGTACAAAAAAGTCATCGTGACTGGTGTGTGACATCAGGTGTGTTCCGTGTTAGTAACTTTAAATAATTACCCAGTATTTACGAAAATTTTGAATCAGTAAACATATCGATTTCTAAATTAATATATTTGTACACATAATCGATATATTTATTTACTTAATCGCATCAAACTATTCAAGACGAAACTGAAAACGAACTCTAGTTTCCAGTGCTTTTGAGGCGGAAATAGTAGTGACAGGATGAACAGATATTTTCCGTGATGTAAAAGAGGTAAACTAGATGCGTGTCGCAAATAAATAATTTTTGAAGAGAAATTAGAGACAACCGAGTGTATCGGAATGTAGCGGATGACTTTCACATAAATTAAAACAGTCGATTTAAATTTTGGAGTCGCAATCGTGATGTATCGAAACCGGTACTGATACCGGTACGACGGTACGGTAACTATCTTTTACAAGTAGATTAATTTTTCTGAGTAAATATTTTCAGGCTTGTGTGCATTTTTAATTACGTATTGTTTATTTATACATTGCAATGATCTATCATCAATAATTTAATGAGTTTGTATATGCCTTTGTTATGCTGCAAAATTCTATTTTGAAGCAAAAGGCTTCTTTTTTAAATAAATGGCACATTTTATTTTACGATTAGAAGTTTTATGTTAACTTTAAATAAACAATGCAGTAGAATAATTACATAAATATTTTTGTTTTATG
The DNA here is from genome assembly GCF_043381705.1 of Parasteatoda tepidariorum. Taxonomy (NCBI): domain Eukaryota; kingdom Metazoa; phylum Arthropoda; class Arachnida; order Araneae; family Theridiidae; genus Parasteatoda; species Parasteatoda tepidariorum. The sequence goes on along the minus strand of NC_092212.1, from coordinate 61,567,367 downwards.
AACGAGAACTTTGTTGAGATACAAAATACAAATCAATACAAACTAAGGTAGACAACGTTTAAGAGCACAAAAATATTATTAAAAGCAGACAGCTGTTTCGGATGCTCAAAGGGCAACCTTCATCAGTGCAACAGATGAAGGATGCAGTGCACCCTTCATCTGTGAAGGTTGTATTTTAGGACAAAGGTCGCCCACTTGCATATTTACAAATCTATAGATAACCCTTTGACACTGATGGGTTATCAATATCCATTTTATGTTTTTTTTGCCTCCTTATTTACTACTAAAAATATACTTTTATATATTTTAAAGCTACTAGGGAACTAAGCCCACTGTTCGCAGTCGCTCACCAACCTCCATGATTGTCTCACATTGTTATTTCTAGGCAGAAAGCAGTTTTTCTACTGAAGTAAAAATTATTCACTTTACATATATATGTACTAAAAGGAATTCTTTTTGCTAACACTTGTGCCTCCACTTCCCACGTCCAAATATCTACTAGTATTATAAATATTTAGATCTATTGTTGAACAGAAGTAAATTTCCTAAGTAATCACTCTTTGAAATAACATTATGTTACATTATATTATTCAAACAAATTTGATGAGTTCACAATCGCAATTTAATATTTTATCTCACCAAACGGATGGATATATTTACTATTTTTGCTTGCATCTCATTGTGCATGAAGCTGATCGTTATTTTCTATATTATTTACTTCTTAACTGTAATTTATGACTGTATGTCAATATGATTTGCACAAAAATAATAATTGTAGAACGGTTAATAAGATTAGACTACCTTCCTAAATAACTTTGTTAAAATGTAGAGCAGTAGTGTAGCATTATAATAACAAAAGAAAAAAAAATTCTCATAGTTTTAAACTCTTGAATTAAAAGCGTAATAATAGCAGTTCAGGAAAATAACTTATTAATAATATGAAATTAGAGATATAAAAATATTCATATAAAAACAATGCCTTTGTAACTTTTGTTAATTTTATGCTGATGACAACCAAAACAATATGGAGATGAATAAGGAAAAACTGGATCCCAACACGTGACTTTCCGGCCAATAAAAATGCACGGACAACAATGGAAAACTGCCACACCATCATTTTCTATATAGTAAGAAGACTCAGCCTTATAGATTACGAATAAATATGTTACAATATTAGTTTGAAAATAGTAATTTTTATTCAAATTCAAAACTTAAATTATTGATTTTGTAAATAAATTAAATAGATCAAATCGATTTTTTTAGATGAATAAAATAATATATAATTGTATGAAAGAAAAGTTTTATATTAAAATTTAATGTAAGATGTAAAAGACAAGATATAAAATCAAATCAAATGTTAAAATTTTATGTATGAAAAGTTTTATTAATATGCACAATCCATAAATTAATGACGTAAGTTGTTATTCTCTTACATATTAGGCGCTTAGTTTTTAATTTATGCTTAGAAACAAAAGACAAGGTTTTAGATAAATGACATAATATGTATCTTTATGTATGAAAAGTTTTACATTAAAATTAAATTTAAGATGCAAAAGACGGGAGTTGAATTTTTAAAATTTTTTTATTGTTTTATGTACGAGAAGTTCGTCGAGATGCAAAAGATAAATAAAAAAATAAATTACATAAGAGGTTTTTTCTTTATGCGTATTAGATGCTTCGTTTCAAAATTATATAACGAAGCAAAAAAATATTTATTTTCCTAGTAAATGTAATAATATGAAATTTTAAAAATGGCAAGTTCAATTAAATTTAAAATCAAAATTAAAGTTAAAATTTAAAATTTAATGAAAAGTGCAAAAAATTATATACCATGTTATTATTTCATGTAGTATGAAGAGTTAAGAGGCAAAATTCTTAAATTTTCTATGTAAATGACATGATATATTTTTTTCTTATTTGTTTATTTTTTATATTTTACTTGTGATCAGTTTTACATTTAAATTAAACATAAATTTCTATTCATGTTGTTCTGAATGACATGATTAACAAAATTCGAAAAAAAGATATCACATAGAATAACTTCGGTTCTAATGATCATATTTTCACGTACCATGTGTCAATTTTAATTGTTAAAAATATTGATCTAAATGTGCAAATTAATTAGGGCTAACTATTACGTTTTGGAACTAGACATAAAAGTCTACCTTCTCTGTATAAGTTTTTTCAATTTTTTCAACGGATTTAGATGTAGAGCGTTGTCTTAACAATGAGGTGAACCGGTTTCTAATCCCAGCGATGGCTGGTTGATGTGAATTTCGCATCCAGCTTACACCGACCACAGTGCTGACGTTAAATGTCCTCAGAGGTAGATGGATCATGGATTAGAGTCCCCTTGCCTTCTGCCTAACCGTGAGAGGTTACCGTGATTTTCCTTAACATGTAACGCAAATGCTGGTTAGTTCTATATCAAAAAGTCCTCCACGAAAGCAAATTTCTCCCAATACTTGATTTAGGAGCTCCTTTGTCTTCTAAATCGGGTTTAAAATTACAAAGCTGCGGAGTTGAACATTGGTAATTAATCTCAAAATTGGTTTGGCTGTTCAACGACGGTTTTGAAATAAAATAAAATAAAAATACTGCCGACCGGCCTGTGTAGGAGGCAGAGAACTGTCCTTGAATTAGAAAGGTTTTGGGTTCGAATCCCGGGCAAGGCATGGATGTTTCTTTGTCTCTGTGTGTTCTATGTCCTTTCTTCCTTGTGTGTGTGAATGTGACCCGCCCTATACACGGGTTTGTGGTGAGGCAGAAGTTGAATTCTTGGCCATAGATGGCGCCACTGAAAAACAAGAACAATCGCACCCCCTCTGCCTAAACAGGCATACGACAAAAAAAAATCAAAATACTTAGAGTGGCAATGGTAGAGCGTTCGCTTCAAAAGGAGGTGGCCGAGATTCGAAACCTAGCGATGGCTGCTCAAATCAAATTTTGCTTCTGAATCTCAATCGAATCATGGGTTAAATTCCCCTTGCCGCCTGGCTAACCATTTGGAAGTTTTCGTGCCTTTCCTTACTATGGAACGCAAATGTGGGTTTGATTCATCAAAACGTCCTTCACAAAGGTTATAGCTTGTCCCAAAGCTTGGACCACGTTTTTTTTTCGTCTTCTGGATTAGGTTCAAAATTACAAGGCTGTGGAATGAAACATTTTTAGCTGCAGGGCTTGAACTGTGTTGGTTGCTCAAATCAAAATACGCAATCTGGAAGACATGGTTGCAGTATTTCAAAAAGGATAGCGGTCGAAACTTTGGATCAAATGAGATTAATTTCATTTTTTGCGCATTTCGCCGTATGTTGAGAAACTTTTAAAACGTCATGATAACAAATATTCTTGTGTGTGATAAAAGATGTAAAATAAACGAGTTTTCATAAGTTAGGATGAATACCAAAAATTCATACCAAAACCTTGCGTGTTAATGAATTTAATAGAAAATTCAATAATGTTTATCTTTTAAGCGTTATAAAATTATTTAGGTTTAAGTTACAGGTAATTTCTGATCATTTTGACGATAAATAATTTGTTACTTACTAAAAAGAAAAATCCATTCCATCGAATATATAAATATTGATTGAAATCACTTTTAAGAGTTGTTTAACCCACTATAAAATTCGCTNATATATATATATATATATAATATTTTAATACATTAAATATAAAATATTTATTACATTAATTTGGCTTATGTTTTTTATAATTTTCCATATTATAGTTTCTAATTGATCAAAAATAGTGTTAAATGTTTACATGGGGTGCTTAATGTTGTTTAAAGGTGTTTAAACAGTGCTTAATATTGTTTCAAGGGTAAAAGAAGTATGCACTAGCTTAAACATTTACTAATTTTGCGCTTTAAGCTTAAACAGGATTGGGAAATTTCTTCTACAATATAAAAAGACTATATTAATAAATTAATTCTAATTAAAGATTTATATTTATTAATTATATTATGTTAAATAGTGCATTTTCATGTGATAACTAATTTTTGAGAGCACTGAAATTTATAATTTCTTACGGGAATGAAACGTTGGAAGAAAAAAATTATTAAAGTCGTTTGAAAATTTATTATTTATAACTTTTCTATGCACAGCATATTTTTAAATTTAATATAATCCTTAGCATATTAATCTGTTTTTCATTCAGAATAAAAAAAAAGAAGACTGTATATACATGATTTTTAGTGAACTGTCACAAAATGGGCTGTAACAGACTAGTTATTTTATTTTATTTCTATGCACACATATCATTATTTCACAAGTACGTCCGCTCATTTTTGGAACGTAATGAACACTGTTGATATTTTTGCTAAAATCAATAGATGGCGCTGAGCTGAACAAATACAAACTTTGGAGCTAATAATTTTAAAACAATGACTTATACTTCTAGTGTAGCGATGGCATTATTAAAAGTTAATATTCTACATTTGTATTCTGGGAGTTTATTGATGTTTTGCTCATAGTTTGAAAAACTGATATTTAAAATAAAATTGCTCTAATTAATATTTCTTCTCACTTAATATTTCTTCTTAATATTTCTTCTCTCGAAAGAAAAAACTTAAAAATTCACAAAAATATTTTTATTTTATATTATACTAGATAAATATCCGCTCTTCGAACAGAATGTATAAAGAATTAAATATTAAAAATTAGTTATTGTTGAACAACATTTCGAAATCATGTAGAGAACTGAAAGGCATATACCGACAAAATTAATAAAGCTAAAGTAATACAAATTATTCATTTATTGTCGTTTGTTATCCTTCATGGTGACTTTCCGCTATTAAATTAAGCAAAACAAGTTTTTTTTTGTAGTTCAAATCATGAGAATGAAGAACATTAACATTCAGAATCTTGGCATGATGCTATTGCTCGCGGCCAAATCACGATAGTTAAAACTTAATCACTATGAAAATCATTTTTTTCGGTATCTATTCCTTTCCAGGAGCCATAACACATTTATTTCCACAGCATTGGGTATGATTAAAACTACTCATTATCTCTTGAAAATAAATTCATGTAAGAAAAAATGTTCTGTTAATTCCATTAATTTAATCTTTTAGGGTAGTCCACCTTGGTAATGTTCTAAATACAAGACTTTTACAAAGAGGACACTAAGGAGTTGCCTGCGTCAATGAAACGGATCGTTTTCTTCTTCAAAACATCTAAAAAAACATCAACATGACAAGTTCTGTAGTTCTTTTTAGTCTCGTTGTGATGTTCTTGGGTATTGTAACCTCTTTTACAAATGAAACAGATACTAAAGATGGCATAGTTGAGAAGAACAACTCTGAGTTTTTCACTGCAGCAGGTGAAGCAGTTTTGGAAGAGAATTCGGCTGAGAAGAACAATCTTGAATTTCCCACTCTGCTAAGTGACTCAGTTTTGAAAGAGAATCCAGCTGAGAAAAACAAATCAGAATTCCCCACGCTAGAAAATGGCGCAGTTCTTGCTGAGAATTTAGTTGAAAAAGACGATTCTGAGAACCACACAATTCCAGTTTTTGTAGAAAATTTAGACGAAAACAACAGTTCAGAACCTTCCATGTATGATGATGAATACAGCGGCAAGGATGAATTGTTCTTGTCGTGCGACAAATGGGATTATGATCCCACTGAATTTGTGATACTTCCAAACGGTTCAGCATTCGTGTCATCGAAAAACCTAACTTACGAAGAACCATTTTACAATGTAATTAACAACTTTTTGGTAGTTTGCATACCCGAAAATAATGGAGACACTAGCGATGAAACGAAACCAGTCAGATATCTGTCTTTGACTGGAATTGTCATATCGATGGTGTGCTTATCGATGCATCTTATCGTTTTTTCCCTGGTGCCTGACTTGCAGAATTTGCCCGGGTGTAATCTGGCATGTCTATGTGCCTCTTTATTGCTGAGCTACATGTTCATGCTCATTGGTCAAGATCGGGAAGAGGATGGCTATCCTATCATATGCATGATAGCTGGTGTTTTGACCTATTTCTTTTTCTTGGCTTCATTTCTTTGGATGTCCGTAATTGCTTTTGATGTGTGTCGCTCTATTGTGTTAGCTGCTCGCAAAATGAAGATAACGAGGCATGAATTCAGAGTGAAAAAGTTTCTGTGGTACAGTCTCTTTACATGGTGCACCGCCTTGGTGTTCACTGTAACTGCGGTAGTTGTTGATAACGTGGAAGGGGTTGAAGGAAACTTTCGTCCCATGTTCCGAGATGCATGCTGGTTCAAAGAGAAAGAATCTCTTCTGATATTTTTTGCCGTACCCGTGGGTTTCCTTATTTGCCTCAACGTTTTATATTTTGGAGTCAGCGCATTCCTGACTTTCAATAACCAAATGAAATCGAGTCTTGAAACTCAAGCTCATAATCTGAAAAATCATCTCTTATATTTTAGGCTTACTGTAATCATGGGAGTCACGTGGATTACAGGAGTGATAGCTCCCCTCGTGAATGTCACGTGGGTTTGGTACCTGTTCGTTGTCTTGAACACTTTTCAGGGACTTTTCATATTTCTTGCGTTCACATGTTCACCAAAAGTGAAAAAGTTCATTCAACAGAAATTGATAAATGTTCGAAGACCATCACAGGCAACGCTAAAGCCAACATTCCAGTCTTATTGCAATTATTCAAGTTCGAATGCGAAAACTTCAAACAAAGCCACCGTTTCTACAGATACGCCTGTAAAGAATGGCCTTGACAAAGCCACCGATTTTGAGGATAAGTCATTAGAAAAAGGCCTAAATAAAATCTCCGATTCTACAGATAAGCCTTTAAAGAAAGGCCTTGAGAAAGTCACAGATTTTGAAGATAAGTCATTAGAAAAAGGCCTAAATAAAATCTCCGATTCTACAGATAAGCCTTTAATGAAAGGCCTTGAGAAAGTCACAGATTTAGAAGATAAGCTTTTGGAGAAAAGCCTAGACGAAGTAACCTATTCTAAAGATAAGTCTTCAGTGAAACCCCTAGTCTAAGTCGTCGACTCTACAGATAACTCTCAGCTAAAGGAGGATGTTGTAATACATCTGTAATATTTATGGCTTTTGCACACACATCATTGTATATGAAGCATTTGTACAATGGAGTGTGTACGGAAAACACTATAATGGTTTGTAATGGATACCACTATAAGATATGATCCATAACATCGGTTCCCAAATGGGTTACAGGGGTTCCGAGAATTAGGAATTTTTTTAAACGAGCAGTGTTTTTCAAAATCTGTAATTAAATTTATATCCAATTAATAATCCGTTATTTATTTAATATATTCGTTATTTTTATGAAATTACTTGATTGAAATATTCGTGAAGAACGAAGTTTCAAAAGAACGTTTTTATACTAACAATATAAAAAATAAATTACGAAAAGGATATTCTCTTGTGAAAAATTCCATTAGTATTTCAAATGGAATAAAAATACCAAAATTCAAAAAATAAATATATGTTTTTCTGAGATATGTCTTCAAGTTTTTGCAAAATATATGTAAATATAATGGTTTCATTACGTCATTTTAGTATGGTTCGAGGCGATTTAATAATATTCATTTATATGAATACAAGATTTATGATTGATGATATTTCAAGGTGTTATGAGAAGATTCCTTCTTAATTTTCATTTACATGTTAACACGATTCGCTAATTCATGTTGCCATTTTAACAATTCTTAAGAATGTGAAGAGAATATGAAAGGTTAAATTCCACAAAAACAATTCATTCAAAATATTAGCATAATTTTAATAACCGAACAAGAATTATTAACAAACTTAAACATTACGCTGCCGTTATGAGACCAAGCTATCTAGTAAAAGACATAGTTTGTCTATAGAAGAAATCGTCACGAAGTCCATACCGTCTGCTGCTATAGAAACAAGAAATAGCACATTTCAAAGAGGGAGGATTCTCTCTCCGATCCGACACAAAACCTGTCTTAATTAATGACCCAACACCTTTACTATAAATAGTTAAACCTCGTAACCATAGCCACAGCCATTACTCCAGTCTAATGACTGGGGGAGTTCTTTATACAGACAAACTATACATTCCAATTCTTCACCTGACGGAGGATGTTTATCACAGGGTTGGTTGCCTTTGCCTCAATACACTCGCCAAGCTGGCGGGAGTAAAAACACTGGTGAGAAATTGGTGGAAGAGAGTGGGGGAAATTACTGGTGAGAGTGGCGAGCACTAAAAAAGTATTTAAATGTTACATTTAAATGTATAATTATTTCATTTATTTTGTCATTTTCGTGTGTTGTGACAATATGCCTCGTTAGCTTTTTCGTAATGTTATATATATTCAAGAATTGCTAATATACGATATATTTTTAATGTGTTGTGACATTATTAAATGATAACTTTCAATAATATGTAGATGAGATTCGTATTTCATGATGCTTTTTAATATTTTTTACTATATCATTATTTTTTATATTTCAAGTCTGCATACATATAATTATTTCAGTTATGTTATCAGTTTAACATGCTTTGATATTAATTTTCAATTGTCTTCATTTCTAATATTCATGATGTCATTTCAAGGTGTTTTGACAATATCCCTCGTTAACATTCATTTATACACATGTAGATAATATTTTTTTTATTCATGATTTCATTTCAATATTTTTTAACAATATTCCTAGTTAACATTCATTTATACACATGTTGGTAATATTTGTTCATTCATGATGTCATTTCAATATTTTTTGAAAACATATATTCATGTTACCTTCGAACGTGTTTTATTTCCAATGAGCTGCACAATCGGTCTTGCCGGTAAGCAGACCTAGTGCGTTCTCCGGAGGTGGTATCCACTCTTTCAGGACCACCACGATGGGTGAGATACCGTTGGTCATGTTAATTTGGACGTGTAGTTTCTGACACACTAGATGGCAGCACCGAGACTCTATTTGGATGCTAAAGTGCACTAGGAATTTAATTTTGCCGGAAATGCCAAGAGCCAATAAGGCACTCCAGGGATCTTTTACATGCCGCATAATCATACGACATGGCCGCCGAGGATTTTCTGCATCCCGAAAATCCGGTGTCTGGNAAGTCCATATCGTCTGCTGCTATAGAAACAAGAAATATCACATTTCAAAGAGGGAAGATTCTCTCTCCGATCCGATCCAAAACCTGTCTTAATTAATGACCCAACACCTCTACTTTAAATAGTTAAACCTCGTAACCATAGCCACAGCCATCACTCCAGTCTAATGACTGGGTGAGTTCTTTATACAGACAAACAATACATTCCAATTCTTCACCTGACGGAGGATGTTTATCACAGGGTTGGTTGCCTTTGCCGCAATACACTCGCCAAGCTGGCGGGAGTAAACAGTAAAAACACTGGTGAGAAATTGGTGGAAGAGAGTAGGGAAAATTACTGGTGAGAGTGGCGAGCACTAAAAAAGTATTTAAATGTTACATTTAAATATATAATTATTTCATTTATTTTGTCATTTTCGTGTGTTGTGACAATATGCCTCGTTAGCTTTCTCGTAATGTTTATATATATTCAAGAATTGTTAATATACGATATATTTTTAATGTGTTGTGACATTATTAACTGATAACTTTCATTAATATGTAGATGAGATTCGTATTTCATGATGCTTTTTAATATTTTTTACAATATCATAAATTTTTATATTTCAAGTCTGTATACCTATAATTATTTCAGTTATGTTGTCAGTTTAACATGTTTTGATATTAATTTTCAATTGTCTTCATTTCTAATATTCATGATGACATTTCAAGGTGTTTTGACAATATCCCTCGTTAACATTCATTTATACACATGTATATAATATTTTTTTTATTCATGATGTCATTTCAATATTTTTTGACAATATTCCTATTTATCATTCATTTATACACATGTAGATAATATTTTTTTATTCATGATGTCATTTCAATTTGAAAACATATATTCATGTTACCTTCGAAATAGATAGATATACTTAGTTGACTTATGACGCCATTTTAATGTATTTTGATTAGAGGATTTTTTGATCTTCATTTCTATGGAGTTAAGATTCGTGATGCCATTTTAAGAAGCTTTAAGAATATTTATTGTTAATTTTCATTTATATCGTAAATTCAGGTTGTCATTTTTAGTATATTTGAGAATATATCTTGTTGTTACCTTCGAATACATGTAGATATTTTTTTTTTGATTTGTGAGATCATTTTAAAGCGTTTTGGGTTCTGCATTTAATGGCTTCAATGTTTTTTGCGTTTCATGTTGGGTTCTACGCTCTATGATGGATTCTATGTTGGGTTCTACACTCTATGATGGATTCTATGTTGGGTTCCACACTCTATGATGGGTTCTATGTTGGGTTCTACACTCTATTATGGGTTCTAAGCTCTATGATGAGTTCAATGTTCCATGTTGGGTTCTATGTTTTGTATATTAGTTCTATGTTTAATATTGTGTGAATATATGTCTCGATCATTTTTTTAATATCACACTAAGGATCATAGAACTATACTGGGTACCCAAAATATTTAGAAATGGTCAAATACCTCAAGTAATACGCAAATAGGTCAAAAATTTAAAAATACTAGAGTCCAACGTGATCTCTCATCTTCACCCACTGGAGCAAGGTGGCAACTTTAAAACCTTGAATAGGAACCCTCTTTCGTGGATTCCAGATTTGAACTTACCAGATAAAAAGTACACCGATTTGAAATGCAGGTTGTTTGCTTTTTGTTTCACAGGTGGCGCTGTGATTGAAAAATTGAACTTAACAATAGTACACACACGTAAACAGTGTCGAACATAGATATATCACGAGAAATGCACAAAATTAAAGGTATACCTGTTTAATATTTTGCTCCTTATGGAATCAAAATCAATCCTCTTTTCATGCAATTTTCCGTTTCCATACATTTCGGATATCCTGTAAAAGTATTTGCCATTTTAAATATGTTTTGAAAATATGTCTTGATGTCATATTCAATTATATTAATATATGGTTATTTTAATTCGTGATGCCACTTTACAATACTTTGTGAAGATATATTTTGATGCTATTTTCAATAATATAAATACATATCCAAATATTTTATTTACGGAGTCAATTTATTGTGTTTTGGGGATGTATTAATGTGGAGAATACTAACATGAATTAAACTAATATGAGCCATCGAATATAACTAAACGAAATAAAACTAAATTGCCAAAATAAACTATTTATTAAAAACTTAAAAACTGAATTAGAACATACTTCAACTTCCAAAATAGATGGGAAAAGAAAATTATGCTCCCTGAAGCTTGCAAAGGCCAAAGTAAACATGCTGTAGCGAAATCGCTAATCCAACTGAGAAGCAGGCAAAATATTCTAGTTAGCAAGAGTTTCAGTGCGCATGCGTTACAAATCAACAAATAAGAAAAGATTTATCCTAACAAGTTATTGTTAGATTATTCATCTGCGACTGAACAATTAAAGTAATCCTCATATTATTAAAATATTTGATCGTTATAATATGAAGTTAAATTTTTTAGAAGCTTATCACATTTTTTACGAGTATTTATCAAAGTTATTTTACTACAGAAATTAAGGTACTACTTTTTTCTTTTATTCATTCATTTATAAGTTTTTTTTAAAGTTTACCTTAGTTAGTCAATGAGCTCATCTTCATATTTGTAAGTTAATGCATTAACCCTTTCACGCCGACTGTCACAAATACGTGCCAGCATAAAATAGTATCAATCAGGGTATAAAGATAAAACTGGTAATCAAAGTATTTCTTTAGCAGTTTATTTGTGGGCGGGGTTATAATTGTCTGACCATTGACCATTACTTTGTTCAAAATAAAACTATTTAGTTATACTTTGAATTAATATTGATTGTATATGTATGCTTAAACTAACAATAATTAAAGTAAATACAAAGTAAGTCTGTCAAATTAGCAACGACTGCATTTAAGTTACCGCTTTTTATATTTAATTACAACTTGATTCTGATTTTGTACGAATGCTTTTCTGAATCACCCGTCCCCAAGGGGTTAAAGAAATCACCGGAAGGAAAAAATTTTTTTCATTAAATAACTACAGCAACCTAAAACTCTTTCACCAACAAAAATTATTTAAGTATTTATTTTGATCAAAATTAAGGAAATATTTTTTTACTTTTTGTTATTAAAAATTTTTTACTTATTTTTCTCTGAGTCATTAAGCCTTGAAAAGTGATTTGACGGATAAAGATTATCTTCCTATTCAAAGCCTAAAAATTCGAAGTCACTAATTATAACCAAGAATATCTCGAAAAAATTCGGTACAAAATGACACTCTCAGCTGTGTAATCTAGAAATATTCTATCAATAAAAATTATGCTAGTAAGTCTTTTTCTTATATAATAAAGGTTCCACGTCAACTCCAGTGGTAGTCTTTCATTTGTCTGTTTTTCCCCCCATGAAAATCAATATTCTTCATTAAAAAAACATAATTTTGTTTATAAAATAAGTAATTATTAAAATTATGTAAATATATAAACATAAAAATTAGATAATTATGTAAGAACATTTTGTTAATATGTTAAACGTAACAAACTGCACTTGAAAAAAATAATTTAACTTAGATGTGAATAAAATGTGAGACATAATAAGACGTTATTAATGAGAAATAATTTTATTTGTTAACAATAAAACAGTAACCTTATATAACAGCTTAAATTGTATTGATTCTTACCTCTTTTTTCTGACATTCATATTTTTGAAAAATTACGATACAATTGTTTTGATTTACTGGTACATTTTACTTCATTTGTCAATTTTTTTTCATTGCAACATGTAAAGCGCGAGTTAATGAAATGATAATCTCGTGAAAGATAAATTTTTTGACAGCAAGGGATAGATAATCATTGTTTCATGAAAAATCAAAGAGTCTTGAAAAAATAAGAAAATAGTACTTAAAATTAATTAAATGAAAAAGCACTTAAAATTTAAATTAAAAACGTTCAAGCAAAAATGAACTTCAAAAAAATGTCCCTTTCAGCACGTTTAATCACAACACTGTAGTTGCATTTTAGCGGTAGTAGATCAGTTAATATAATTTTTTTTTAAATTTTTCTTTAAGTTTGTGCTATTAATGCCTAGAAACAAAAAAATGAAGTTACCATTTAAAAACATTTATGTAAAAAAAAAGTTATAGCACTTTTTTTTTTAAAATTTTTTACCCAGTTGGTATCCCACGTGAAGTAGTATTTAAGAGAAGTTAACTGCTAGTTTACCTTTAAAAATGCTCTGTGTTTAGATTTCAACTCTAAATATAAATATTATTATAATTATTATAATATGATAGATATAACTATCTGATTTCTTCACAATAAATCATAATATGAAAACACTTGAACTACCGCTTCTTTCATTTTTGAAGAAAAAAAATTTACGTTTACAACGACGCTAGGTGTAAAATATTTAACAATTGATTATTCTCCCTCAAAAATCGTATTTTCAGTTTTCTTAGTTTAAAAAATTCGGTTTACATTTTTCATCTCGCATTCGTAATTTCCAGATTATAAATCGTATAGATTTGCACAGCATAAAATGTACCGTTAAATTGAACGCCAAATGATAAGTTAAATTGAACAAAAAATTAAAGTAGCTACTATTTTTGGAGTAATGACTTTCGACCTGTAGCTTTTCGACCTGTTGCTGAGTCAAGAAAAATAATGTTGATACATAAAATAATTCCAAGTCACTCTTTTTTTTTGAACTAAACAATTTGTTTAATTGTGTACTTAAATATCAACAATGGTGTCAATGAAAAAAAATATTTTACGTTTTCTCATATTTCATTTTGAATTACAACTATCTTAGTGAGACAGAAAATTTCACCCAGACAATGACCAAAAAAGAAACATATACTTATTACAGAATCAAATAATCTAATATTACAAATAAATTGCAATCATCATTCTTTTTTCCTGCTATTTCATTGTCATGGAAGATCGAGTGATAATTCAATAAAAATATGCAAGTCGAAATAGAGAACACAATAGCTGTGATTTGTGTCTTGTATTTTGACAACTCCATTTAAATTAGTTTATGGTTGTCACGTTCATTCAGTACGCCTTTGAATTCTGACTTAAACAGTGCTGCCACTTGTCTAGCACCAAACCTATGTTGCGTAATTGTTATTGTTGGATTTTCGGTTCAAAGGGAACGTACACAAATTATTCAAACGTGTTCATCTTACTCATGAACTGAGACAACTGAATTGTTTATCGCTGAATTATGAAGAAAAGAAAAACTCAGTTAAATGAAAGTACTCAGATTTTTACTCTATGGCAGTGTTTCCAAAGTGTGGTACGCGTACTCCCAGGGGTACGGGAGCAGTTTAGCGGGAGTACGCGTTCTTATGCAATCTTATGCTTCAATAAATTTTATTTAAAAACAAAGCTAGCCATGAAAATTTACAAATACGTATTTTTCTATTGGCTATTTTTCGCAGAGTTAACAGTTAATAATTTATGGTGTCAACAGCCAGTTGCGATTTTAAACTTTTTAGCAATTTTTTTATAATAAAAAATACATTCATTTTTTTCATTAGTGGTACACAGTGTTACGAATAATTTAAGAAAGGGTACACAAAAGTCATAAGTTTGGGAAACACTGCTCTATGGGATGGCGGATTTCTTGCTTAACACGTTCACGCCGGGTGTTGCGCCTCAAAGCAGGACGGAAAGGAGAAAATACTGGTAGAAAAACTATTTCAATATTAGATAATATTCGGGAGGAGTTAATCTATTCTCAACAGAACAACTCACTGTAAGGAAATTTATTACGGCGAAAGAGCAATTCAATATAAAAATTGCATCCGTTAAAAACAATTGGTAGTTATGGATTTTTATTATTCCAGGAAAAAAACGAAAAAATGAAATTTATTGGTTACCAGTTTTTATTCCGGTGGGCCGCCTGATGAGACAATCTAGCGTGACCCACCGGTGGGTCACCCCGGCGTGAACGTGATAAATATCTCAAATTTTTTTGAACTGGTTTTATATGGTTTTCTTAGTTTAATTAGTTGACTAATTTACTTTAAAAATATTCGATACTTACTTCACCGAAATAAGTTTCATTAAAACAGCTCCATGATTTATTTTATCCTCGTCTTTAAACGTTATTAAATTTAAAAAAAATTGATAAAAAATTGTTGAAAACATCAAATGAAAAAAAAATGCATGAAACTAAATTCCCTCTTTCTAAGATAATTGAGTCTGAAATTTAAATTTTTCTCTTATGTTTAGATAACTTTAAGATTGCGAAAAGGAAGAGGGATGGTATGGAAAATCTATAATTAATTAAATAGAAAAATTAACGCCTCTGCAACCAATTTGGTGAACGCTGAAACGTTCACCAAATTTTGCTGAGAAGTGGAACCTCCAGAAAGAAACACATTACAAACATGGAAAACTACAAGTGTAAAAGGCATAGCCACCTCAGGGAAAGCCACTAAATGATTTTTTAATTGATATAAATTACAGGAAACAAACAGTAGAATGGCAACCAGTTGGTGCAAACGAGTACAGAGCTTACATAAAATATATCCTCAGTGATTGACGGATCATGGGTTAAAATTCCCTTTATATCAGGCAACCGTGGAGATTTTCGTGGTTTTCCTCTCCATTTATCGCAAACGCGTGTCAGTTCCATCAAAAAGTCCTCCACGAAGAAAAAATTTCTCCAGGAGTTTCTCTGTCCTCTGTGGATTAGGTTCAAAATTACAAGGCTACGGAGTATAAACTGATAGTCAATCAGGTCGGCTGTTAAACGCCGGTTAAAAACTAAACTATTTTTAGTAGATTGGAATTAGTTAAAATAGTCTATATTCTCGGAATTTTCTACCACATTTTAAACTTTTTCAAATCATATATATTCTGATTATGTGAGGCTTAATCTTTAAAATGCTAAAAAAGTGATAATACGTTAATACTTAAATTTTATTTAGTTATTGTATTGTTTACAATATAACTTGTGCTGTTTACCATTCAATTTGTAAATCAATTTAACTTTCGCTGATAACTCAATAAACTGAAGTGAACTCTCAAAATATAGTAGCCCTTACGCTTTATTTATGTCATGATATTTATTTCCGTAAGTAAGGTAATAGAGGCGATCAGATCGTAATAGAGGCACTAGATTCATCAGTGGTCACATAAAGTGCATGAGGTATGAACAGCAGGGAAAGATCTATCCCACCTGCAACAAATGTTTCTCCAGTGCAGCCAGCCCGGCCCACCTCCTTAGCTGTGTGGATTTTGAAAAGGAAGATTTTCTGCTCGACCCGGTCTTGTTCTTTGATTTCCTGAGGGTGAATGGACTCAGACCAGTGGGGATGAGAAACAACAACAACATTTCCTTAAATATATTTATAGCCGACTACCACTGTTTATGTCATAGAACGCATATTAATCTGATGAATGGTCAAATTAAGTTCCAATAATAAAATTTACTAGAAAATCAAACCCGTTCACACAGTGCTTCGTAAACATGAATGACACAATGGAAGTATGCAACGGAAAATTATTTCAAGATACCGTTCAGAATATGTTGTTGTTGTTGTTAATTTACGTCGCACTAGAGCTGCACAATGGGCTATTGGCGACGGTCTGGAAAACATCCCGGAGGATGATCCGAAGACATGCCATCACAATTTTGATCCTCTGTGGAGAGGATGGCACCCTCGCTTCGGTAGCCCGACTACCTGCGCGCGAAGTCGAGCACTTTACGGTAGCACAGTTTAACGAGGACCAATACCGCACATTCTCGGTCCCTACGCAGACTGATCTAAGTGGTCACCCACCCGCACACCAGTGATGCTTGACTTCGGTTATCTGCTGGGAACCGTGTCTTAACGATCAGTCCACTGCGGGACGTTCAGAATATGGAATTATATTATTGTTTGCACTCTACTATCATGTTTCGAATGAGGGATTAATTAAATAAAAAGCTGTTTAAAAAAATTACATTTTCAATTGCTACCAGTTCTTAAAATAAATTTATATAATAAATAAATGAGCAACCATTATTCAGTGCCTTGTTAATTTTGATGAATGCCATTGATTAAAATGCCGACTAAAGCTTGTTGGCATGTTTCTAATAATGAGTAAGTCAAATCTGGTTGCATTCTTATTTCATCATAAGAATGTCTGGCTAGATGAAGTAAAACGTGGCTGCGAACAACTTGCAGTTTTGTAGAATATTTGATAGAGTGGTAGACAATAAAATCTAAAGCCTTCAGAATGTTTGGTAATTTTACCAACGTTTTAAAAGCAACACCACGAGAAAGCTGGAAGAGAATGGCGTTTCATATGAACTTTTGAATCATTTACAAGTATTTCATGTAGAAAATAACCTTGTATCAAATTTACAAAATATGCATTAAACGTAAAATAGACCATTCCGTTATCATTGGAAAAAGTTTTCTTAAATAGTGCAATTTTCCTAATTTACACTATTTAGATACACAACACACTCGGAATCTATATTCTCTTGCTAAATTAAATATTTTTAAATAACATAACTAGAAACAAATGAGTATGAAAAAGGTTAATATAGATAAATTCAGTTTTTTTTTAAAGTGGATTTCGTACTTTCCAGATTTTACACTCTTCAGAATAGTTTTTTACTCAGTGGTAGTGAAATAATTATTGATGCGATATTCTTTGGAAATATTTAATAAACTTTTGGGGATATTTCCGTCCCGTGATCTGTCGCACCAGCTACAATCGCCAAGATGCCAAATAGATTTTAAACTTGCAGATTTTTTTTAATTATTTTTTTTTAGAAAAACATGCAGATGTTTGTAGGGGGGTGGCTTCGAGTTAAACCTTTCAAGTTGGTCCCTTTCTCAGATTTTTTTTTTTTTTTTTTGAAGCTTCTCACGGGCCACTTCCCGGAAGTAGTCAAAACTTGGCGATTATTCTGCCACAGATCACAATACGAAAATCTCCCCAAACTTTTCGTCTTCATTTAAATTAGTGTAAGATAACTAGTTTTAACAAATTTTCTTAAACTAATTATCTAGTTACTAGTACAAAATAGTTACGATACAAAATTGTTATAATACTAAATTGTTTCTACCATATTAAATATAAAAATAAAATTTTCCAGAATATCGAAAAAAGTAGGCATGTGAGAGGTTACAAATATAATGTTTTGACATGTTCAGAGGGTTGCTCAGGCCCAGGAAAAAGGATCTGATGGTAGTTTCATACCTGCCAACTTTTCCGGTTTTTCCGGAAGATTTTCATTTTGTATTTAAAGTGGTACCGAAATTCCTGCCATGTCGTTAAAATTTATGAATTATAATAATAATTATAAATGAGTTTAACCACCACTACGTTTAAATAATTACAACAAATATATCAAAGCATACTAATCTTAACGACAGCGAATTTTAACCTTGTCAAAATAGAAATATATTTTTGAGTAAGGTTGTTTTTCGGTAATTGTTTTACTACCAGTAGAAAAATTCATTCTCAAGAAGAATGAAAGTTGGCAAGTATGTAGTTAAAACATTTTCGAGGCACCTACGACGTGGAAATAGTAAAATAGGTCAGCTAAAAATTTCCAAGGCTACTGTAAAATACTTATTTTAGAATTACAATATTATTCCAAAGGTATTTTTGCACCTGCATATACTTCTTTAAAAATAAAAATTTATTGAAAGCTTAAAACACCTAGATTTTTCTCCCTTTTGCCACAACTTAACAAACACTTTTCCAGACCGTTTTCTGATTTTCCGTTTTCGACTGTTTTGCGAGAAATAAAGAATCCTGGCTACCAAGACTAATTAAAAATTAACACATTGCATTCTGACAGCTTTTTTTAAAAATTTTTTTAAATTTCAGACGGTAGCAAAATTAATGTCTTAATATTTAAAAAAAATTAATTTTAGCGTAACTTGTCCACTATTACTTATAAAAGTGCAGGCCATATGGCTAGATTCTTAAGTTCTGATAAAAGTTTTATGAGAGATCCATTTGCTTTAAAAATTTCTACTTTGGTTCGCTACCACTAGAAAGAATTATTTTCAAAATCCTCATAAGTTGGAGGGTATGCATACCTGCCAACTTTTAATCCTCTCAAGGATGATTTTTCCCAGTGATAGTAATATTAAATTTGAAATGTAATATTAGGTAGTAACATTTGCTGTATTTTGAGCAAGCTTATACAGATTACTACAATAGTATTACATATTAATATATATGCTTAATTTTTTAAGAAATAGTGGTGGATTAAAAATATTATAAATTAAGTTTATAAATGCAAGGAATATATAGAAAACATATATTTTACTACCACTTTATATATAGAAATAAAATTTTATGCCAAATGCGTAAAAATTGGCAGGTATGGGTATGCCATTATATATTGGTGAATAATATAAGCCTACGAATTATTTAGAAATAGTGGCGGATAGAAATCTACTGAAATGAATTTATTAAACCAAGAATCACAATTGATAAATTAGCACTTTAAAATATATATTTGCTGTCATGAGAAAGTTGGCATCTCTGTTAATTCCTTCGAAAATAAGCCAGAATATAAATGGCTTTATTAACAATTTTTCTTTATTAACAATTTTTTTTCGAAGTGCAAACAAGCCCTGTTTATAATAATTCAAAAATATACTGCTTCTAACTCATTCAGCAAATTAACTCACTTATCAAAATGGACATAAATAAACTAAATACTTTTTGTAATCGTTTTAAACGTAAGAATGACGTTGCTTTTCTAGAAATAGCAAATATTATACTAGTGCAGGGCTGTCCAACTGACTTCCCGCTGGCAACATGTGGCCCGCCAACACATATTGTGCGGCCCGCCAATTTCTTATTCAGGCTGTTCGGTCTCTGTTTTCCCCTTAAAATGTAAGCAAATTGTTTTATACTCCTTCTGTTCCATTGTTTTATAATTAATAATTCAACTATTAATTGTTATTGTGTAAGAGGTTAGTGTTCAACTTTTTCAAACTGCGGTCCGCCAGGTGATCAGTTACTGGAATTCTGGCCCGTGGGCTCTTTGCAGTTGGACAGCCCTGCACTAGTGAAAAATAAAAGAAAGAACAAACAAAATACCCCGGATGTGTATTGTTTGATGTAATTTCTTTTATTTATCTCTAGATAAAACAGTTTTTTTAGTCGGTATATCCTCCTGATTTCGTAACAATCTTCCGAAATATTGATGCTGATAGCTACTGATATGTTAAACATCCGTTCGTATAATGACTAATGTGTTAATGGTTTAGTGGTAATCTTTTCACACTATGTTAGTGGAGGAGCTATTATATATAATTTTTGTTATACTTTAAATCAGGGTAAGTAAACATGTTACGTTCTTGTTTTCTGTTTAAAGTGCATCGTATGGAGTTCTCGCGGTCCTTGAAAATTTTAGTAATGGTAATAAATTAAGGTTAAGGCTAGAAGATATTTCTTATCTTAACAGACCGCTTTGTAGTTAGTGGTTTAGAAACTGGATTTTCCATGCATACATACTTTCCTTGGAAAACAATTGTTAGTGGTGGTTACACAGAAATTAAATTATCGGCAATTGTTTAATTTTTGTTACCATTTTTTAAAATTTACAAGGCCCGCAAAAACCCTGACTATACTCGCATGGTAAACTCTATAATCAAACAATTGCAGGGATGATACGTCCACCTAAAAATGCAAAAAGTGGTAGAAACTTAATTCATTTTTATTTATTTTCTCTTTAATTGTTCATTGTTCCGCCGAGTATTACTAGTGATATATATTTAATTTCCCTACGAATTATCCTTAATAATAAACTGAAAGAAATACCTCATAAAGTGCTGCTAATTTTGATCTCGCTAATCTATATTTGATTTTTATTCTTACCTTTTTGCCTATAGACACATACAGAGATGCCAACTTGCTCCGGACAGCAAATATATATTTTAAAGTGGTAGTTTATCAATTGTGATTCGTGGTTTAATAAATTCAATTTAGAGGATTTTTATCCACCACTCCTGCTGTACCTTTTTAAAAGCAAGCAAAAATAGTCAAATGTTTGCAAAATTTGCTTTGTAATTATTTACCGTTTTTTAAATTATTTTGGCGTGTCCGGAGCAGTTGGCATCTCTGCACATATGTCATTCACTGTTTGTCCGCTTTTTTTCTTCTATTATTCCGTAGTTATTTTATTTTATAACCGTCGTTGAACAGCCGACCCAATTTTATGAGTTTACGACTACTAATGTTCAACTCCGTAGCCTTGTAATTTTGAACCCAATCCAGATGACATGGGATTTGCTGGATAGAGTATTGGGAGAAATTTTGCCTTCGTGGAAGACTGTTTTGATGGAGCTAATCCGCATTTGCGTTACATGGAGAGGAAGACCACGAGAACCTCCCACGGTTAGCCTGACGGCAAGGGGACTCTAACCCATGATCCGTCTACAACTGAGGACATTTCACGTCAGCACTGTGGTCGGTGCAAGCCGGATGCGGAATTCGTATCGACTGGGATTCGAACCCGGTTCGCCGCATTGGAAGGCGAACGCTCTATCCTCTGAACCATACAGTAGTTATTGTCCGATTTGGTTTTCTTACTTGTCTTCATAGCTACCAACTTGCACATTCTTTGAGAAATAATTTTCTTACTGGTAGAAACATTAGCGTCTTGACGTANCTATCCCCTGCGCCATACAGTAGTTATTGTCCGATTTGGTTTTCTTACTTGTCTTCATAGCTACCAACTTGCACATTCTTTGAGAAATAATTTTCTTACTGGTAGAAACATTAGCGTCTTGACGTATTGAAAAATAAAGTTCGAAGTTTCAACAAAAAAAAAAAAANAAAAAAAAAAAAAAAAAAAAAAAAAAAAAAAAAAAAAAAAGAAAAGCTACCACGACGAATCAATAATTTAAAAATTATGTAAAGAAGATCTATTTGTTAGCTAATTAAGTTAATTGCACTTTAAATAGTTTCGATTGTAAAAAAAATTCATCCAAACTTTATTTTTGTTTTACTGATACTTTGTAAAATATTTTTCAACAGCCTTACAAGTTGACAAGTAAGTATATTGATTGTCTCATTAAGTTTTTAAAATTTATACTGCAATGGTTTTCTAACCTTATATGTTTTTCGTTCAATTAACACGTTGAGCGCCGCGTCAGCCATCTGTGGCTGACACAGGACTTTCCATTTAGGCGCCGCGTCAACCGCCAATGGCTAACACAGAAATTACATTTAGGCCGCGTCAACCACCGGTGGCTGACACTGAAATTACATTTAGGCTGCGTCTGCCACCACTTGCTGACACTAACCTTTCACATAGGCGGTGAAAAACAGCTGGTTGACAGCGTATAACATGATGTAGAACTATAAAATTTACACTCTTTTATGGAATTGCAGAAAATTTATTTAAAATTTACTTATTACCTTTCCCGTGTAGTAAATGGTGACTGAAGCACGTTAAATCTGTCGAGTCCCAAAGTCCTCCATGTTCCCATAACAAATCAAAACCTCTGGGGGTACCGATCCAGGAGTTTCCTTGTCTTCTGGATTGGTTCAAAATTACAAGGCTACGGCGTTGAACATTAGTAGTCGTAAACCCAAAAATTAAGTCGACTGTTCAACGGCGGTCATAAAATAAAATAAAATTTACTTAATTATTGTGATTCTTGGTTTAATAAATTCAATTTAGTAGATTTTTATCCACCATTATTTCTAAAAAAATTGTAGACTTATATAAATCACCAATTTCATGAAACGTGTCAGACTAAACCTTTAAAAAAACTAGCAAACTCAGACTAATATTAGCAAATTTAGTTCTTTGTTATTTTCCATGATTAAATTAGCGTAGCATTCAACATGCTAATAAATGACCATTAACGTAAATTTTGAAGAGACACGATAATATGAAGAAATATATACGGATTGTGTGCAATATATACGGATTTCATGATACGGATTGTGTGCAATATTTCATTCTTGAATTTAAAGTGGTAATAAAATGCTAATTTTCTTTTTAATTATTTGATTTTTCATTTATAAGGGTTTTGATCTCAACTACATGAAATAAACAAACCATATACTATATATACAAGTTTCTTAAACGAGAGATTATTTAAGCCCTGGCAAATATTTTATTGTATATAGTTAGATAAACAGTTTTAATCAAGGAGGTAAACTTGGTGGAGTAACTGAAATTTTCACGCTAGAAAGAACTTGTACTTCTGATTTTTAAAATGTTTACTTTTTGCTGTTCTTATACTGAACTTGATCTCATTTTTTTTATAGTTTCATTTCAACAAGAGGAAAACTTCATATCAAGTTTAGATAAAACATCACATTTTGATCAACTCAAAATTCAGAACAAGATTGTTATCCTTAAAATGGAGCTATATTTTTATATTATTGCATTTACACTAGTGGAGAGAACTTACGGATAAAAAATATAACCTAACGCAATTCAGTAAAATTGGAAAATTTAGCTACCAGCCTATAGTGTCATTTTTAATAGTGACTAGTATTGGAAACACATGGTCACCTATTCAAAGCATAAAAAAAAATTTCTTGAAAAAAACTATACATTTTATAAAAGTAAAGCATAGCTTTTAAAGCATTTGATAAGCATTAAGTATTATACAGTACGGTCATAAAGTTTATTAAAGATCATAAAGTTTATTTCTAAAATAAAGAGGAATTTTTTTGACCTTTACAAAAAGGTTTATGTTACATTTAAGCATTGTATATAATGTTTTCAACTAAAAAATTTAAAAAATAAGTACTAGATAAGTGCCGTTGTTTATAATTTCTACATAAATACTTTTGAGTGAATAATAAATACATTTCCTTTTCGTTATTCATAGTATAATTTATATTCTTACATTTTAAAAAAATTAAACATATTATGGTGCGAATTAAGTAAATTATTTCGTATTAAAATAATTGGTTAAAATAAGTATTTGTACTTGTATTTGGATGTAGTCATTAAGTGAAAAAACATTTTATTATGGATTTCGACAGAAACAAATTTAAGCTGGTAGCAGGAATATGAGTAATTAAATTAAGGGGAACGTAATCATTAGGGAAAAGTGGTAGTATTGGGTTGTTCGGAAAGTAATTTCGTTTTTTTTTGGGGGGGGGGGAATGAAAGCCAATTTTCGTATAATGAATAAATATTTTATTAAGTTATATATTGGCTATTCTGGTCCAACACCTTTTGCCATCTGTTTGGTAGTAGCATGATTCCACGATCATAAAATATTTGGTCTTTGCTAGCAAGAAACTGATTCAGGTGATTTTTGACCTCTTCATTTGAAGTAAAGGTTTTACAGTCCAAAAAAGTTTGCAGTGACCGGAACAAATGATAATCTGAAGGTGCCAGATCTGGAAAATATGGTGAGCGTGGTGGTGTATCCCATTAAAGCTGTCAAAGCTTTTGGCGAGTGACCAAACTGGCATGAGGTCTCGCATTTTCTTGGAGGAACACTATACCTTTTCTTTTGATTAATTCAGGCCTTTTCTGCTCATCGTTCAAGTGCATCAGTCAGTTTGACCAGTTGACGACAGTAGACTTCCGAATTATTTGTTGTGTTATCCGGTAAAAGCTCAACAGAAAAAACTATTCCCTTAAAATCCCAGCAAACAGACAGCATCACATTTTTTTTCATGGATATTGGCTTTCGAAATGCTTTGAGCTGGTTCATCTTTTTTGCTCCATGATCTCTAACGTCCCCAGTAGTGATACGCTTCAAACATGGATCATTTCGCGACGTTTGAGAAGCGAATCACAGACTTTAACGCCCTCCTGACCAAACTATTAGGACCATATTTGCCAGATTGTGACTATCCCCTATATTTTGGCAGTTAGGAACGTAATTAGGAACATAAATAACAGAAGATTTTTAATTTCCCCGAATAATTTCATAGTTGTTCTTAGTTTCTAATCATCATGTGAACCAAATTAGGAACATAAATAACAGAAGCTTTTTAATTTCTCCGATTATTTTCATGGTAGTTCTTAGTTTCTAATCATCATGTGAACCAAATTAGGAACATAAATAACAGAAGCTTTTTAATTTCCCCAAATAATTTCATAGTTGTTCTTAGTTTCTAATCATCATGTGAACCAAATTAGGAACATAAATAACAGAAGATTTTTAATTTCCCCGATTATTTTCATGGTTGTTCTTAGTTTCTAATCATTATGTGAACCAAATTAGGAACATAAATAACAGAAGCTTTTTAATTTCTCCGATTATTTTCATGGTTGTTCTTAGTTTCTAATCATCATGTGAATCAAATTAGGAACATAAATAACAGAAGCTTTTTAATTTCCCCGATTATTTTCATGGTTGTTCTTAGTTTCTAATCATCATGTGAACCAAATTAGGAACATAAATAACAGAAGCTTTTTAATTTCCCCGAGTATTTTCATGGTTGTTCTTAGTTTCTAATCATCATGTGAACCAAATTAGGAACATAAATAACAGAAGGTTTTTAATTTCTCAGATTATTTTCATGGTTGTTCTTAGTTTCTAGTCATTATACGGATAAAAATATGAAAATAAAAGCAACTTTTTAGAGCCTCACACTATTTTAATAGCTTTAGGTAGTTTATAAACGTCATCTGGGCCAAATTATGAACATAAATAAGAAAAAGCTTGACCAAAACAGATTGCTTGTTTTTTTTCAGAAAGAAAAAGAAACGTTGGTTTCATAAATGCTGTTAGTAGGGCGATTGACTTCTTAATACAAATTTCAATTACTGATGACGAAAATGAAATAAACTTAGACATTTTAATACCCTTGGGACCCACGATACATATTATTTTTCTTAAAGAAACTATATCTATAGAAAAAAATCTATTTCCAAAACGTTAAAGAGGTATCTTCAAAAATACAATACTACTAAGGATTATACAAACATTTACTAGCACAGTTGTAAATTTTTAAGACCCATTTAAACCTTGAGCATCAAGGTGATCTGGGTTATTTTTTCTTCATCTTCATATAACTTACTGTAATCGCTTTTCTGATTGTTCCAAGTTATCCGTTAAAAATCGGACTTGAAAATTGTCAATAATTTTTGTTTTACTCTGTATTTTTTTGCAAAATAAAATATCTTTGTTTAATTTGCTGTTAAAAGTTAACGCATTGCATTCTGACAACTTTTTCACAAAAAATGTATTACAGTTGTTATAGGTTAAAATTTTAAAAAAGTGGTAGACAAGATTTCATAAAAGTTGGAGCAAACTTATCACTATGGCTACGATTTCACGTTTCAAATTTATGACAAATTGTTTGTCATAAATTGCTATATTGTCATAAATTGCTATATTGTTTGCTATAACTAGTAGTTTTGCTATAACTTTTTAAACTCTTGTATGGATCACGGAAATTTCACAAACATATTTTTAACATATTTATAAATACTTGCAATGTGTCAAAACGTAAACACAAAACTATTTCCTATACAAGTAAATAACTGTAAATATATATCGGTAATCACGGAGTTTTATTCCTCCGAAAATAAGCCAGAATATAAATGGCTTTATTACCAGTTTTTTTCTCTTTTTAGGAGTACAAGCAAGCCCTGTTTATAATAATTAACACGTTGAACGCCACGCTAATTTTACATGGCTTGCCCGTCTGGCCACAACGGTAAATAACTACAACTAAATGTGCAAATTTGACAGATTTTAGTACTTTTTTAAAAGGTTTAGAACGGCATTTCAGAAATAAGGTGAATTATATAGCCTTACGAATTGTTTAGAAAAAGTGGTGGATAAAATCTACTAAAATGAATTTACTAAACCAAGAATCACAATTAATAAACTACCACTTGAAAATATTTATTCACTGTCCGTATAAGTTGGCATTGCTGTGTAAATAAATAAAACTATTTTTGAATGTTCTATATTGCATTATTTTCTTCAAATCATTTTAGCCACGATAATAATATAAAAATATTAAAAATTTACTCGAATTATGTGTTTCTAATATCCTTGGCACCGGTGACCCCCATGGCGTTCAACGTGCTAAAAATATACCGTTTCTAACCCATTCAGCAAATTGACTCACTTATCAAAATGAACATAAATAAACTAAATACATTTAGTATTCACGAAACTTCATTTTAAGCGTAAGAATGACGTTGCTTTTCTAGCGATCGCAAATATTATACTAGTGAATAACAAAAAGAACGAACAAACGAAATATGCGAACAATACTTTCCACGCCGGATGTGTGTCGATGTAATTTCTTTTATTTCCCTCTAGATAAAAACAGTTTTTTTTAGTTGGAAATGCCCCGCGTATCCTCCGGATTTCGTAACTATCTTCCTTAAATCTTGTTCTGAATCTCGATGCTGATAGCTGCTGAAACGTTTAACATCCGTTCGTATAATGACTAATGCGTTAATTGTTTAGTAGCAATCTTTTATCTCTATAATTTGTGGAGGAGTTACTATGTATAATTTTTGTTCTAGTTAAAATGAGGGTAAGTGTGCATGTTACGTTTTTTTTTCTATTTAAAGTGGAGTCTCCGCTGACCTTGAAAAATTTTAGTAGTGGTAGAAAATTTTGGAAAACAAATTTTAGTGGTTGTTACACAGAAATTAAATTATCGGCAATTGTTTAATTTTTGTTATCACTTTTTAAAATTTACAAAGCCCGCAAAACCCTGACTGTAATACCACCGTAAACTTTATACTGAAACAATTGCCGGTATGTTACGTCGTTCCACCTAAAAATGTAAAAAGTGGTAGAAACTTAATTCATTTTTATTTATTTTCTATATTATTGTCCATTGTACCACCGTGTATTACTAGTGATATACATTTAATTTCCCTACGAATTATCCTTAATAATAAATTGAAAAAAGTACCTCATAAAGTGCTGCTAATTTTGACCTTGTTTAATCTATATTTGATTTTTATGGTTTATCACTTTTTGCATATTTAGACACATGTATCATTCACTTTTTGTCCACTTTAGTTTTTTTTATTATACCGTAGTTATAGTCCGATTTGGTTTTCTTACTTGTCTTCATAGCTACCAACTTGCACGGTGGTTGAAAAATAATTTTCTTAGTGGTAGAAACATTAGCGTTTGTAAACATTGAAGTTTAAAGTTCCAAACAAAAAAAAAGTTTAACTACCACGACGAATCAATAATTTAAAAAATATGTAAATAAGATCTATTTGTAGTAACATTAAATTCACTGCCCTTTAAATAGTTTCAATTTTAGAAAATTCTTCCAAACTTAATTTTTGTTTGACTGTTAAATCTTTTTCAACGACCTCACAAGTTGATAGGTATGTATATTGATTGTCTCATTAAGATTTTAAAATTTATACTGTAATGGTTGTCTAACATTATATGTTTTTCTACATTGATTTTCTGTTTAAAATGTTTACTGGTATTGGAAACTCAATACTGAAACGAATATCAGAAATTTGGCTTTATTTTTAATTTTGAAGCGTAACTATTGACCGATTTGATTTTTTTTTTAGTTGTTCCAAATTGATTGTCTCCCATTTTATTTATAGCAATACAGTTGTCATTTTATATTCTTTTCGTATAGTAAAAATTAAAATATTTTTGTACGTTTTAATGTTTAAAGTGTTTACTGATATTGAAAACTCAATACTAAAACGAATGTCTGATTTGACTTTATTTTTATTTACCTTTAATTTCAAAGCGTAACTATTGTCCGATTTGATTTTTTTTTTTTAGTTGTTCCGAATTGATTGTCTCCCATTTTATTTACAGCATAAGAGTTGTCACTTTATATTCTTTTCGTTCCATAAAAATTCGAGTATTTTTGTCAGGTTTTACGTATTAAAAGTGTTAAGTGATATAGGAAACTCAATACTAAAACGAATGTCCTATTTGACTTTATTTTTATTTATTTTTAATTTTGAAGCGTAACTATTGTTATTCTTTGATTTTGAAGCGTAACTATTGTCCAATTTGATTTTTTTTAGTTGTTCCGAATTGATTGTCTCCCATTTTATTTACAGCATAAGAGTTGTCACTTTATTTTATTTTCGTGTCGTAAAAATTAAAATATGTCTGTCACGTTTTACGTTTTAAAAGTGTTTAGTGATATAGGAAACTCAATACTAAAACTAATGTCCAATTTGACTTTATTTTTAATTTTTAAGCGTATTTATTGTCCGATTTGATTTTTTTCAGTTGTTCCGAATTGATTGTCTCCCATTTTATTTGTAGCATAAGAGTTGTCACTTTATATTCTTTCCGTATTGTAAAAATTCGAGTATTTTTGTCGTGTTTTACGTTTTAAAAGTGTTTAGTGATATAGAAAACTCAATACTAAAACTAATGTCCGATTTGACTTTATTTTTAATTTTGAAGCGTAACTATTGTCCGATTTGATTTTTTTTTGTGTTGTTCCGTATTGATTGTCCCCCATTTTATTTATAGCATAATAGCTATCCAACGTTTTNGTATTGTAAAAATTCGAGTATTTTTGTCGTGTTTTACGTTTTAAAAGTGTTTAGTAATATAGGAAACTCAATACTAAAACTAATGTCCGATTTGACTTTATTTTTAATTTTGAAGCGTAACTATTGTCCGATTTGATTTTTTTTTGTGTTGTTCCGTATTGATTGTCCCCCATTTTATTTATAGCATAATAGCTATCCAACGTTTTATACTTTTCATTCTACTTAAAATTAATAAGTATACTGACTAAACTTATTCTGGATTAAAGTTCTGTTTATTAGTATTGCAAGCTCTATACCAAAATGATAACCCGTTTGAAATCGTTTTATTTGTACTGTATTTGTTGTTCCCTTTATTTCTTTATTGTTTTCATTTATTCCGTAAAGGTTGATTAAATTTAAATGTTTTTCATTAAAAAAAAATAGACTAAAAGGCGAGTTATGCCTTTTCTTTATAAAGTGTTTATTTATTAATATTGTTAACTTTATACTATACTGAAACGAATGACAGATTTATTTTTTACTGTGCCGTAATAATTTTAATTCATCTCATCGTTTGTTTAATTTTTCTTAAAAATATTTATATTACTAGTGGGCTGCGCCCCGTGATCGCTATCGCTCTCCAACCCCCAAAAATTGCTACGCAATCTTATATGGTTTGCTTCGCTCACTACTAACTTAGGTACATTGCAAATGCACAAAATTCTAAGAATTCAAAACAATCATTCAAATCCATATAAAAACTTTTTTTTAAAAAAAAATTACATCTTTTTAGTAAAGACTAAGTCATTAAAATAAATTTGAATTCAAATAAATGACATGTAATTCGTTAAACCTATTAGAAATGTGCTATAGTATAATTCGTGATATAAATCAAAAATCGTCAAATAAATTCGTAATATATAAATTCGTGAAAAAAAGCGCTTTCGACAAAATACTAAAATAGAGATCTATCGACAAAGACTACTCACTTCTGCCTAGCTTATGCTCTCTCTGGTTATTTCAGTTTCCGTTTTTAAAAGCGCTATATGTTGAGCCACCTCAGCTAGATTTGGCATGTGACATTTTTAGCGGCAATCATTGGTCGATTTTCTAGCGTTGCCATTCGGGGAATTGTAATGAGGCTCTTTTTTGTTGCCGTGTAAGAGAAATATATATATAGATGTAAGAGAAATATATATATATATAGATTAGATCAGAAACACATCATTAAAAGGCAGAATGCTTTGGTGTTTTCAAAACGTAAACAAACAAAAAAACAAACTTTGCCACCGGCGGAAAAGAAATACAGCCAAAATTTGGGAGCCACGTAATAGAATTATATATATTAGATATTGATTATTTAATTTCTTATACTTTCCGATCTACTTGAAAATAGAGTAGATACCTATGTTTGTTTTTTTCTCTTTTTTTGTAAAAAATGCTATTTGCAGTTAATCTAAACATTCATCTTAAACTTTATATCGTTATATAAACCGATTAGACTTTTTTTTTTCATTTGGGATTTTTTATGTGGTCAGGATAGATTGTCAAAGTGGTTTTCTTTTTTCGTTTTAATTTATGCTGTTGTGATTATCGAACTTTATTTGTTTTCGTTTGACCTATGATTAGATTGAATAATATTCTATCTATTTAAAGTGCTGTCTGTTTACTCGTACCAGAATCTCTAGAAGGTGGTCTGATATGTCTTTTTTCGTATTTCTACCCTAATTGTTGTTCAACAAGGATTTTTTTAAATTCCGCCATAATAACTGTGACAATCGTTTCTTTTTTGTTTATATTTTATGTATTGTACAAGTTGTGCTCTTTTTCTTACTTGTACCGGAAATATTGTCCGCTGTAGGAACATTTTGTACTTTGCTATTAATTAAAAAACACAGACATAATGATTATATTATATAAATGATTTTCTACTAACATATTATTATAAATTTTCTTCTAATTTATTCTAATATTTCTTCTAAATATTAATTACAAAGAAAGAAAAAGAAGAATTAAATTATGTCTATTTCATTGACTTTAAAAATTCTAGTTTTCATACCTGTCAGATGATATTATATAATAATTAATAATTCGACTAATTTAAATAAATTAGTTAAAAATAGATTTTCTTCACATATTCTTAACAAGTATTAGCTTTTGGAGCCCGCTCCAAACTGTTCTGACGTTGACGTTCGAAAATAAACTGAGGAGTTTAATCGGTTTTCAACTAAAAGAGAAGAGTATAGCTGTTCTTTCCTTTTTTTCTATTATAAACAAATCGATTTGAGTAGAATTCAAATGCTTTGAAAACAAACTTTTCATTTTAATACAAAATATTTTCCAAAGCTGCACCGACAATATTCTTTTTTACGAATTTTTCATCAAAATAAAAATTTATATAAAATATACGTTTAAAAACTCAGAATTCGATTGGTGGATCTAAAGTAGAACGACCCGCCGGCCGAAGACTCCCCGTGCAGTAAATGGTGACTGATGCGCACGTTAAATCTGTCGAGTCTCTAAGTCCTCCATGTTCCCATAACAAATCAATATCTCCGAATAGGAGATCGCTCGTTCTCTGATTCATGTCAAAATTACAATCTGTGGATGAATGTATGAATGGGTCCGCCCAATAAAACGAGCTGTGACGTGTGTGTGTGGCTGTAGACGAATTCTTGGCCACAGGATGGCTCCACTGAAAAAGCAATAAACGCACAATTTGCCTTAAATTTGCTCGGTTTCACTAAGCAGGCTTGCCCGTGTGGCAAGTGACATTAGAAGCAACAGCAAAGTAGAACGATCAAACTGCATTCAGGAGGAACGTTCGCTATATTTATAAAGTTCGTGAATTATATTTTACTTCAGGATTATATTTTTTTATTGCAGTGTAATTTTCGGAAAGAAATATTTAAAATATTGATATAAGAATTGTTATTAAATAAAAACTAATAACGACACTGGAAAATTATAAATTGAATAAATCGAAAAATCAACTGTTAAACAATAAACAACCGTTTACTGTAAATGTTGACTTTCTCTTAACTGGAAAGAAATTTGGTGCGAACAGAACTTTACGGAACGGAAATGTGTTCCTATTTGAAATAAGGCATCTGACGTAATAGATTTCTTTCCATGCATTTGAATTCGTTTTTTGTTTTCTTTTTCTTTTCCTAACTCAAATATTATATTGTGAACTCTAATGTGGATATTTTTCTAAAATATGTGAGGAATCACATCGACATAAGGGATCATTTCATCATATTAAAAGTTTCATATTAGACAATAATTTTTTTAAAAAAAAATCGAGGATGTTGTTAACAAAATACCTTATATAAGCAGCAAACTTTCTGTAATAATTTTTAAAATAGAATACAAGGCATCAAGATAAAAATTGAATAGTGCCGGAACACGCTTTTGATTATAAGGGATTTCACTTTTTGTTAAGCTGAATATTTTAGCTTTTTTAATAAAGATGTTGTTTCGCTTACGGCATGCTTATCAAAGCGACAATTAGATACTTGCAAACGACGTCAAGCGTTGGTCAACCAATCATGTTCGACATACCCGGCATGGCGATTGGTATTGCCATAAATTGCAATTGCCATAAATTTTGAAGAGATACAATAATATGAAGAAAAATATATTTCATGTTAAAGGTATATGCAAATATATGCATATATGTATATGCATATACTTGCATATATATNAAGATAATGTAAATAAATATTAATCGAAATATATATATATATATATGCAAGTTTTTTAAACGACAGTTAATTTAAGCCCAGGCAAATATTTTACTGTATATAGTTAGATAAACAGTTTTGATCAAGGAGGTAAACTTGATGGAGTAATCGAATTTTTCACGCTAGAAAGAACTTGTACTTCTGATTTCTAAATTGTTTACTTTATTGCTGTTCTTATACTGAAATTGATTTCTTTTTTTTTCTAGTTTGATTTTGACAAGAGAAAAATTTCATATCATAGATGAAACATCACATTTTGATTTTTATCATCTAAAATTCAGAACAAGATTGTTATTTTCAAAATGGAGCTATATTTTTATGTTATTGCATTTACACTATCGGTGAGAACTTACGGAAATCCACTTCTTACTATTTCCAATTCTTCAATGGAACAAACTCAGCCAATTTTCAGTTACGAAAATACTGCCACGTCTAATTTTGATTCTAAGTATGCACATCCTTCTTCACCCAATTTAGATTCTGATCGCACAAATTCTTCTGTATCCGATTCAGATTCAAAGGAGGCAATAATTTTTACATCTAATTTAGTTTCCAATTCCGCAAATACTTCGACATCTAAGACATCTGCCAAGTATATTGCACCTGCATCTAATCTAGATTCCCAAAAGCATTGTGCTAGAGTGATTCTTGACATTAGAAACGTCGAATTCTTGGCAAACGGCAACATGTTCATTCCTTCTTACAATACTACTATCCATCCTTCCAAAATGCATATCATTCAAAATGATAGAAGGATATGTTTTTATCCCACTGAACAATTGAAGAAGGAACTTTTTAAACATTGTGGGACATTCGAATACAATGCTGATGAGTTTAAACATCTTCCGAATGGTTCTGTCATTCTTTTTGACGTTTTACTCGAAGATGAAATATATGAGGTCAACAAAGCGGGAAAACTAGTTCTGTGTTCCATGGATTATTCTGATATAGATGAAGACGAGTTCAACAATCTTTTACCTAAACCTATGGATGATACCAACAAAGCTGCTATGTACATAGGCAATATCGGAAGTGCTATTTCGATACTTGCATTGCTGATACATGTTGTAACTTTTTGCCTGGTGCCATCTTTAAGAAACTTACCTGGATATAATCTGGCCTCTCTAGGTGTTGCTTTCTTAATGGCATATTCTTTTACCTTAATAGGACAAATACCACAAGTGCTTGGAAAGTCTTGCATCTTGGCTGCAATATTGCAGCAATATTTCTTTCTTGTAGCCTTCTTTTGGATGAATGTCATGGCTTTTGATGTGTGGAAGACACTAAGAATGGCAACTGAGAGGTTAATGGTTAGTACTCAAAGTGCACGACGTCGCCAGTTTCTTTGGTATTCCTCTTACGCCTGGTTGGTGCCCTTGTGCATCGTCTCAGTATGTGTTGGCTTGGACAACTCTAAAAATGTATCAGAAACGATCAAACCGTTATATGGAAAGAACGGTTTGTGCTGGTTCACGAACGATGTCGCCAAAGGAATCTTTTTTTCACTTCCCGCATTTGTTCTATTTTTGAGCAATGCTGTCTTCTTTGTTTTGAGTGCTTTTATACTAAAAAATAATACAATGAAACAAAATGTGGAAAGCGACCAACGCCAAACGGCACAACTGAACCTTGTATTGTACATACGATTGGCTGTAATGATGGGTATTACATGGCTCATTGGCGCAATTGGCATTATTTTTTCATATAGTGAAGCTGAATGGCTGCGAGTAGCAAAGCTGGACACCGTTGTATGGTTTCTGTTCGATATACTCAATTCATTGCAAGGTCTTTTTGTATTTTTGCTTTTCACGTGCTCCAAAAAAGTGTTCAAGCATATTCAAGACCGAATGAGCATGAGCACTCTGAAGACTGAAATTGAGAAATATATGTTAGGTGATTCAACTAAATGCATACAGGATTCAACTAAGTTCGAATCAAAATAACTACTAAATTTATAAAAAATATAGTTATCATATAATTGACAAGTTTAGAGGAAATATTTTACGATCATTAAATTTGAAAAACTAATTATACAAATAACAAACTAAAAGTTATAGTTAGCAATAATGATTACAATCATATTCTAATATAGAGAGTGCACATAAAATAACGTGAGATGTTAAGACATCTGTAACAAGTAAAATACTGGGTTGAAATTTGCAACAGAGTATGTGTTTGGTGGTAAAAAAATGGTGCTAAAAATCACGGATCAGAGGAAAATGGGCACTTTAAGCATTAATATACAACTATAACAGCATGAGAATACCGCTACTACAGTTATAAATAATACTGAATGTGACGTTTTATTAACATATTATTATTGTTTCATTTGATAAAGATGTCAATAGTATTCATATTACACAGATCAACGATGACAAATTTTCTTTTATTGGTGACTTTGTTCCTAAATTATTATTTAAAGACCAGCGGCATATTCTGATGAGCTTATATGCCATTTCTTTGTAATTTTGACACTTAAATATTACTTTCGTCATTGCGGAGGATGCCGGAAGTGTTGCTCATTTAATGCTGACCAGTGGGCATTCGTGAACCTGAGTCCCGGCGGCAAGCAATATTAACCACGCCACACTACCACAGATACCCGTTAATAGGGTGGGCTACACCCACACATTGCGCAATAGAGGATAAACACAGTGAGTCACATCCATGCCCAGAACGAGACTCGAACCCGTGACTGTTAGCTTTCAAGTCAGGCCCCTTGACCAGTAATTCTGAACAGTATTCGTTGCTACAGTGCTTAAAACCCATCTCGTATATTTATGAGCAACATGATCAAAAAAATATGCAAATAAATAAAACAAAAAGCAAACATTAAATAGTTAACGTAAAAACAAACTATAAATATTTTGTAAAGCTATGGTTAGGATTTGCTATAGTGGGCTAATTTACTGCGCAAATATAACTTAATTCAGAGAAAGCTTGAGAAATGATTTTTAATGTTAATTTTAAATATTGAAATTGATTCTAACTTCACAATATGCTGATTTATATTTTATTGAAATCCTACAATGAATTGTATATTTGAATTGTAAATAATTTGTAAATTGGTTGTATATAATATTAAAGAATATGTAAATAAATATTAATCGAAACAATACTATGGAATGCTACTTATTCATAATTATTAAATAACAAACTGGTTTTAGAAATACACTGAAACTGATAAACATTTATTAACTTTAACTAAATTTGTTTTCGTATCACTTTGTGAAAGGAAATTATTATTGGAGTTAAAATGTAAACTTTTTATGACTAGCCACAGTGCTAACATTTCAGCTGGAGCTCTTCGCTTTTTATCCAAGATCACAATTTATCGCCGGTGAAAATTTGACAACTTTATTAAAAACAATATTAAAGCGAACAATTTTCGAAAACAGTTTTTAAAAACTATGTTTTTAAAGAGGATACAAATTTTGAAAATGGTTATTTTATTACAACTATGTCGGAAAATATTGATTTTTGTTTTAGGTGTGGGATTGTTTACTATGAATAAGGAAAATAAAATTGTAATCACCTTTTCACTTCTAAATTATTTTAAAAAATTGTACTAAAAAATTTAACCTAACACTATTTGGTAAAATTGGAAAATTTTGAGACAGGCTAAGGCCAATTGTGTCTTTTTTAATAGCGACCACTTTTGGAATTTCTTCTTTCAAAAAAGATTTTAATTAAAGGAACTATTGATTTTTTTAAGATAAAGTACACCTTTTGAAACATTTGATAAGCATTATACCATTAAGTATTATACAGTACGGCGAGCATTATAGAGTTTATTTCTAAAATGAAGAGGAAGTTTTCTGACCTTTACAAAGAGGTTTATGTAAAATTTAAGTATTGTATATAATGTTTTTAACTAATAAAATTAATAAATAAGTACTAGATAAGTGTTGTTGCTTATAATTTCTATGTAAATACTTTTAAGCGAATGATAAATATAACATTTCCTTTTCGTTATT
Source organism: Parasteatoda tepidariorum (assembly GCF_043381705.1). Classification (NCBI taxonomy): domain Eukaryota; kingdom Metazoa; phylum Arthropoda; class Arachnida; order Araneae; family Theridiidae; genus Parasteatoda; species Parasteatoda tepidariorum. Next base: position 61,530,208 of record NC_092212.1, on the reverse strand, counting down.
CATAGTAAAATTTATCATTGTTACATTTTAAAAAAAGATCTAATATATATAATTCTCTTACGTGGCTCCCAAATTTTGGCTGTATTTCTTTTCCTAAATGCTCATTTATTCTTAATGAAGAAGTGAGTCGATTTTCTTCTTTTCTTTTTGTGCTTACTCCATTAATTTCTGTTTCGATTCAAAATACATTTTATTGGGTTTATTACCTTTGCTTATATTGGGTTCGTTGCAATTTTTTAAAGTTTTGGCTGATGCTTTGTTGAAATTTTCCATTGTTTTATTGAAATATCATTATGTTTTGGCCGCGATTCCTGTTACCACGGTGCTCCGCGCAAACAGGAGTGGTGCCAAACATAAGTCGCCAATTTTACCAAGGGGCACCCTCAAGTTTTTTTTTACCTATAAACGATATTAGGTTGCTAGAATTAGTTTTTGAATGCTTGTTTTCGTCTATTTTTTTTTCTTCTTAAAAATAAGTGAATAACTTTCAGGGTTACTTGAATTGTACAGTTTCAACTATGTACCAAATATAACAATTTTCATTGAAAATTGCATTTATTAAGTATATAGTTATTTAAAATATGGCTTTCAAACAGCATCTATTGATTTATTTAACAAATTTTAAGTTTTTATGTGCAATAAAACCAATAAATTAAGGCAAGAGATTGGCTGAATAAGTATTCGCCAAACTTATTTCAGAATCGTCACNTTATATGGATTTGAATGATTGTTTTGAATTCTTAGAATTTTGTGCATTTGCAATGTATCTAAGTTAGTAGAGAGCGAAGCGAGCTTGGTTTGCGAAGCGAACCATATAAGATTGCGTAGCAATTTTCGGGGGTTGGCGAGCGTTAGCGAGCAGGGGGCGCAACCCACTAGTTTAATATATTATGTTGAAAATTAAGTAAATTATTTCCGCATTAAAATGTGTTGAAATATGTATTTGTACTTGTATTTAGATGTAGTCATTGAGTGAAAAAACATTTAATTGTGGATTTCGAAATAATCAAATTAAAGCCGGAACCAGGATCATGAGTAATTAAATTAAGGGAACGTAATAATTAAGGAAATGTGGTAGTACAATGTTATAGTGGGATAACAATAACCCAATAGGTTCAAATGATCACAAACTGTGAGGTTTAAACAAATTAGATAAAATGGTATCACCAAATTTGGAATAAGGGTGATTACTAATATTAATCAAGATCACAATATGAGTCAATGACATATAATATCCAAATATTAATATATTATTTAGCGCAATTTAGAGATGTTTCCAAAGAGAAATAAAACAAAAACTCATAACAATAATAAAAAGTACGCACCGCACACAGGAGAAATAAAAAACAACCATCACCAAATGGAGACAAATAAATTCACACATTTTTTTTTTTAAATTCAGCACAACATTTATTTATGAACAAACTCACAATTTTGTTAGTGAAACATATCTTTTGAAAAAATTTGTAACGCAAGAAAGCCTAGAATTAGAAATGGGTGACAAGAGAATTTGAAATACGGCGTCATGCATAAAAATACGATATACGAGTGATAATAAGATGAATGTAGAACGGAAGCTTAAATTTGAAAGTGTCTTTAAAGTTAATGGTATAAATGTAGGTATTCAATTTACAGAAATTAATTACGGTTTGCGGATTTAATTAAAATTATAGGCTAAGATAAGTCCGCATCTCTGAGAGAGAGTACACCCTTTGGTGTAACCAAGCAAGCATCCACGAGAAAGAATGTCTTAAAACTTTTTTTAAACAAATCGTTAACTGGTGTAGATCCCGAAAGACGATCGCCAATTAAATTTAAAGAGAGGATAATTTTAATATCACATGAAAGAGATTAATTAAGTTAGCCCCCCTCCCCCTCTTAAAAAATTAATGGAGTAAAAAGAAAGGCAGATATAGAGGGGTATCTGTCCCCACAAGAAGTGCAATGACCACGTTGACCAACAAAGAAAAGCGAACAGAACGTTAAATTCTTTTGAAAAGAAAAGTAAACACGAACAAAAGTAACGGAAAACAAAAACAAAAGTAAAATTTCGTCAGATAGAATCTTTCTAAAAAAATTATATGTTTTATTTGAGAAAATAAAATCCTAATTTACGAAAATTACTTGGATAATTTCATATAAAATAAATATAAACTGTTTTATAAAAAAGGAAAAATAAAGGTTTTTTTTTAAAGACTAAAAGAGAAGATTTAAACAAAAGAGTATATTGCCACATAGCGCAAAGCATAAATGTGACAATTATATAACAGATTTGAACTATAAGTAAAATCTACAGTTTGTAAAAAATATGACACTTACTCTGAATTGCCGAGTGTTTACTTTTCAAATTAACAGCGCGAACTATATGTACACGGTGCGCCTTAACCAAAGTTAAATAAAATGCTCTTACACCTGGAAAATTAGAAGAGATTCTGAATTTACAATGTTAACAGATAATAAAAATCAAAAGATCAAAATAATCTGTGGAGAGATTTTTAAAAAAATCCACTTTGAACATTTTTGCGCACGAAGTATGATATTTTGGAGAATCTGGCGTTGTTTTATATCAATAGAAAGGAAAAAAATGATATAATAATGATTTTTCAGTTGTAATTAAACTTTTATTATTTAAGCATTTTACTGTTGATAAAATATGAAAATGTAACATAGTTTAATTATAATTGCATCAATTTAAACATATGAAGCATTATATCTACAAACAGCGCTCGAAAGGTGTTTAGGATAATCCGGATGATTTGCAGCAACCTTATTCATTTCCCAGGAAGACTTTAAGAAATCAAAATGTACGGACTCCATCGCCTGCTCCCCAAAAAATGCTAATCCTTTACCGTTTTTGTCACAGAACTGTTCAATGTGAAAAAAAACTGCATGAACCTTTGGTGTAACGCTGACACCTAAGTCCATGTAGCTCTTTTTGAAAGCTTCTATACATGCTTTGTAATTTTGGTCAAGATTATTTCCGAAGCATGCAGAAACCACTTTTTTGAAGTCGTCAAATACTTTAACGTACTTCAGTATTGCTAGATTTTTAAACTGGTGCAGAAGTTCTTCTTTATCCAAAAGTGTTTTGCATGCATTTCCTTTAAACCCAGAACATCCTCGTCTGATTTCATGCTGAACGTGACAAGCTTTTGTCCATGTCAGCGATTCATTTTCACACTCTTTCAACATATGCGTGAAAACAGTGTTAACAACACCAAGCATAAGGTGTAATTCTGGCGGTGGAATAATGTCTAGGAATGTTTTGCCTCCAACAGTTGCAATTAGCGGTGGATGAATGCAATTGAAATAATCTTTCGCTTTGTTTTTTGAACCTTTTCCTTCAGTCAGCCAACTTGTATAATACGATGAAACATTTTCGGGGGATCTCAATTCGCCACAGCTGCTTAGCTCATCTTTCTTGGCATAACAATAAGTGCATGGGTATGCGCTGCTGTGCGACATTATACCTGCTAAGATATTCGCTAACTTCAAATCGGTTGCAATTGTGCCGTGGAAAGGACTTATATTCAACGTTGAAATGAGTTGATCTACATTCTTATAATTTTCTTGTGCACTCGGAACGGCTGCTAGAATGAATAGTCGTTTAACTCCAGAATCCTTAAATTTCCTTGCAGCTATCCCCTCATCATACTTAGCACGCTTACAGCTGCACTCGAAGTCCAACTCATTTGATTGTACAGAAAGACATATTTTTAAAAATCCACCTCCTCCATTAATATCCATTTTTAAGTGAACATCCAGTACATCTCGTTTATTTTTCACATACTGAACAAAAGCAGGAACATCTTTGCAGTTAACTCCAAGCGCAGGAGCATTCGAGACTTCATCGCCTTTTATACAAACGAAAGGAAATTCCTTAAAATCAAAATAATCGTCGACAGAATGAGCTGTGATATTAAGTTTTGTTTTTTATCCTGGTTCAATTGCTTTTCTACTTCGTGTACACACACGAATGGAAGCTGCCATTTTTAAAGTCACAGTGCTTGTGCTAATTTCACAGTGCTTGTGTCGCTAAAGTCGATTTAAGTTTTTATTATTTTTGTTTTTTAAATAGTGGTTCATCGACTATAATTAACAATTAAAAAACTTCTAATAATTATAAAATTTATTATGAACTGTTATTATGAATATTTAATACAAATATATTATTTTTTTTTCTATTTATAAGTATAAAATGATGCTAACATTTTTGAAATATCGTACTTCGTGAGCAAAAATGTTCAAAGTGGATTTTTTTAAAAATCTCTCCACAGATTATTTTAATTTTTAGATTTTTATTATCTAAGAACATTGTAAATTCAGAATCTCTTCTAATTTTCTAGGTGTAAGAGCATTTTATTTAACTTTGGTTAAGGCGCACCGTGTGTATCCCGTAAAAAGGTCAAATGTAATGAGCAAAATAGTCAAAATAAAGAGAGACTTCATTTCTTATAAAAAGATACAATCGTTCCTGAATAAAGATCGAATCGTTAAAAATACGATTTTTTTAAAACTCGATTTCTCAGGAACTATTCGACCGATTTCGCTCAAATTTTGCATTTAGCTATTCAAAATTGCACTATTTAAAATGACGTTAAAAGTGCATTATTTTTTAAACTATTATAAAATATAATAAAGAAATAATAAATATTTACCGAAAGTTATATTTTGCATAAAATTATCTTCGGATAAACGAATTTTATAATTGTGTGCTAAAATTTTTTAATTCGCTTAAAAAGTTCTCGAGATATGGGAAAATACGAGGAAAAAAAATAACATTAAGGAGTTCAAACTTTGGAGCGCTCTCCTGGCCAAACTATCAGGACCATATTTTCCAGATTGTGGCTACCCCCTATATTTCGGGAGTTAGAAAACCGAATTTGTCGAAAAAAAAGGTATGTTTATTCAGAGAAATAACGTTCTCGTGTCTGATTTGGTAACTTAAAATATCGTCTCCACCAATTAATTAGCATATTTGATCCCCTCGAACCAATAAGATTGAGTCCTTGAACATGAAGATCCGATAGTTAGGTTAAAGGTTTTTCAAAGTGCTCCGTTCTTTATTTATGCGCACTATACATCAGACTAGTGTCTAGTTTGTCTATGGTAGGAACTCCCCCGCCACAAAGTCCTGAGGTCTTCTGCTGCAATGGAAACAAGAAAAGAGTATTTCAGGAAGGGTAGCTTCTCTTCACTCAAGGGCTAATACAATGGACAGAAGAAAAAAATTCCTTTTTTCTCGCCGGCCTGAGCCAAAACCTGTTCTAAACAATGACTCTACATCCCTACTTGCAATAGTTATACCTCGTTGCCATAATCAGCTCCACGGGTTCAGACAAATCGCTAAGGGAGTTCGTACCTTCGACAAACTATAACTAAGAAGCAACCCGCCAGACGCTGCGGACAGCCTCAAGGGAGGTATATCTACCGACTGTGCTCCTATATTGCCTTGATTCTATAATTATAAAGAATATAGCATAGTCTGCTATTGCCCAGCCATGACCTTATCTCTATCGGTTCTGACAGATCTGTTGAATCAGAGAAAGCCCATCAGGGCTGGTAAGGAGTAGCAAGTACAATTTAAAGTCCAAAAATATACGATACTGCATTAAGCTCTCGCAAACTAAAAGATAAATTTCTGCATATGATTGTAATGAAGTTTTAATTTTACTACCACTTATGAAAATCAGCCTTGAAATGATTATAAGTTGACAGTTGTGGTTTTATTTTAATTGAACAGCTGACCCAATTCTGAGTTTATAACAATAAATTATGAACTTAGTTGTCTTGCAATTTTGAATCTATACCATAAGACAAGGGAACTCCTGGATCAAGGATAGGAACAAACTAGCCTTAGTTGAGGATTTTTGATGGAACTAACCTGCATTTGCGTTACATGGCGCAAAAACCACGAAAACCTCTCCCGGTTAGCCGGACAGCAGGGTGATTCTACCCCATGATCCGTCTATCACCAATAATATCTTATGTCAGCACGAGCCGAGAGCAGAATTTATATCGACCAGCCAACTATAGGGATTTGAACCTGGATAAAGTCACTGGGAGGCGAACGCTTTCTTCCCTGATCCACCGCTACTCTGGCAGATATGGTTGCTGAATTCGTAACTATAGAAGCATAATTAGGCATAATTTTAAAAAATATATAGCTCAGTCAGTTTTATGTATAAACTGTTCGCTTTTAATCTTTCTGTCAAAATTATAGCTCAATTTGTTTCAGTTTTTCATCGGGTTCGTTTCTTTATGCTACAGGCTGGATGTCTGATCGGATTGTATTTCCTACGCATGTATCTTAGTGGTAAGGAATCCATTCGAAATGTCACCGTCAATTTTGGAGTCGGAGTGTAGTGCGGTGCGGAGACCTCATTAGTGTGCGCATGCTCCAGTAATGTCTTCGGATCACCATTAAGTATGAATCCCAAACTACCGCCAATAGCCACTGGTTTAAACCTACAAAACCATCCGCTTTTTGATCGTGCTTCTTTCATAAACGTTCTTCATCAATGCAATATTCGTGACTGGACATTCGTGGTTTAAAATTGCATTTTAATGCGTCAGCGTTTTTCAGCCATTAGATCCAAACAAATTTCACGTTTAACTCTCACTGTATTCAAGGAGTTCTCAAACTGTGGGGCGGATTCATAAGGCAATTATTACTAAATGACATGAATTAAACTTGGCATTTTTGTCATTTAATTTTTTTACACTAACTTTATTTTACTCAAAATAAAAACTAAATAACCTTCAACACATACATGTCACTTAACGGTAAATAAATAAATCATTCTTTTTCATCATAGCTTCGTGTTATTTAGACATCCTGATCCTGCGGATGTTAGTTTCGAACGATCTTCGAGAAAAATATCTAGAAAATCAACTAAATAAAATAGACATAGATTATGAGCTTCGAATTATATTGTCAAGTATTTAACGTCATGGAAAAGTGAGTGCTTTTACTACAATATATTATTATATTTGAATTGTTTGTCAATGACTTCAGTTTGTTTTTAATTTTCACCCTATTTTCAAAGTTGTTCTGAGTCACGCGGGACATATTATAAATATAAATAAAAGAAGGTTCATTAATTTATCACCTTATTTTCATAGTTGTTCTTAGTTTCTAATCATCATATGGATCAAATTATGGACTTAAATAACAAAAGCTTTTTATTTTTTCAGCTTATTTTCATAGCTGTTCTTAGTTTCTAATCATCATATGAACCAAATTATTAACATAAATAACCGAAGCTTTTTAATTTCCCCGATTATTTTCATAGTTGTTCTTAGTTTCTAGTCATCATGGGAACCAAATTAGGAACATAAATGACAGAAGCTTTTTACTTTCCCCGATTATTTTTATAATTGTTCTAAGTTTCTAAGCATGGGTGAAAGCCCTTATATAGCAAGACGGAAAAGAGAAAAACCTGGTACGTAAAACATTTCATTCCAGCATTTTTTTCGAAAAAAATGAAATATCTGTAACTATCAAGATTTCTTTTATAATTCTGGCATATATATAAAACTGCTTCTTTTCCAAGATAAAGTAGATATTGTTGAAAAAATTATAAAAAGAATAAGTAAGCTCCTCCCCAAAACTATCTATAACAGGAAAGGTTTTACTACCAGCCTTTCCTCGTTTCCGTCTCGCTTTCACCCCTGTTTCTAAGCATCATGTTAACCAAATTATGAACATAAATAACAGAAGCGTTTTAGTTTCCCCGATTATTTTCATACTTCTTCTTAGTTTCTAGTCATCATGTGAACCAAACTATTAACATAAATAACGGAAGCTTTTTAATTTCTCCGATTATTTTCATAGTTGTTCTTAGTTTCTAGTCATCATGTGAACCAAATTAGGAACATAAATAACAGAAGCTTTTTAATTTCCCCAATTATTTTCATAGTTGTTCTTAGTTTCTAAACATCATGTGAACCAAATTAGGAACATAAATAACAGAAGCTTTTTAATTTCTCCAATTATTTTCATAGTTGTTCTTAGTTTCTAAACATCATGTGAATCAAATTCGGAACATTAATAACAGAAGCTTTTTAATTTCTCCGATTATTTTCATAGTTGTTCTTAGTTTCCAAACAGCATGTGAACCAAATTAGGAACATAAATAACAGAAGCTTTTTAATTTCCCCGATTATTTTCATAGTTGTTCTTAATTTCTAAACATCATGTGAACCAAATTAGGAACATAAATAACAGAAACTTTTTAATTTCTCCGATTATTTTCATAGTTGTTCTTAGTTTCTAGTCATCATGTGAACCAAATTAGGAACATAAATAACAGATTCTTAGTTTCTAGTCATCATGTGAACCAAATTAGGAACATAAATAACAGAAGCTTTTTAATTTCTCCGATTATTTTCATAGTTGTTCTTAATTTCTAATCATCATGTGGGCCAAATTAGGAACATAAATAACAGAAGCTTTTTAATTTCTCAGATTATTTTCATGGTTGTTCTTAGTTTCTAGTCATTATACGGACCAAAATATGAAAATAAAAGCAACTTTTTAATGCCTCACACTATTTTAATAGTTTTAGGTAGTTAATAATCATCATCTGGACCAAATTATGAACATAAATAAGAAAAAGCTTGACCAAAACAGACTGCTTGTTTTTTTTTCAGAAAGAAAAAGAAACGTTGGTTTCATAAATGCTGTTAGTAGGGCGATTGACTTCTCAATACAAATTTCAATTACTGATGACGAAAATGAAATAAACTTAGACATTTTAAGACCCTTGGGACCCACGATACATATTATTTTTCTTAAAGAAACTACATCTATAGAAAAAGATCTATTTTCAAAACATTAAAGTGGTATCTTAAATACAATACTGCTAAAGATTATACAAACATTTACTAGCACAGTTGTAAATTTGTAAGACCCATTTAAACCTTGAGCATCAAGGTGATCTGGGTTATTTTTTCTTTATATCACTTTCTGTAATCGCTTTTCGGATTGTTCCAAGTTATCCGTTAAAAATCGGACTTGAAAATTGTCAATATTTTTTGTTTTACTGTGTATTTTTTTGCAGAATAAAATATCTTTGTTTAATTTGCAGTAAAAAAATAAACGCATCGCATTCTGACAACTTTTTCAAGAAAATAGAATAAATTACAACTGTTATAGGTTAAAATTTTAAAAAAGTGGTAGACAAGATTTCATAAAAATTGGAGCAAACTTATCACTATGGCTACGATTTCAAGTTTCTTAAAAAAATTTACGTCAAACAATTGCTATAACTAGTAGTTTTGCTATAACTTTTTGAACTCTTGTATGGATCACGGAAATTTCACAAACGTAATTTTACGTGATCCGCTTGCAATGTGATAAAATGTAAATACAAAACTATTTCCTATACAAGTAAATAATTGTAAATATGTCTTAGCAATCACGGACATTTATTCCTAAGAAAATAAGCCAGAATATAAATGGCTTTATTACCAGCTTTTTTTCTCTTTTTCTTCGGAGTACAAACAAGCCATGTTTAGAATAATTAACACGTTGAATGCCCGTCTAGCCACAACTATACATAACAACCAGCTAAGTGTGCAAATTTGACAGATTTTAGTAGTTTTTTAAAAGGTTTAGCATTGCATTTTAGATATAAGTGGTGAATGATATAACCCTTCGAATTGTTTAGAAATAGTGGTGGATAAAAATCTACTAAAATGAATTTATTAAACCAAGAATCACAATTAATAAACTACCACTTGAAAATATTTATTCACTGTCCGTATAAGATGGTATCGCTGTGTAAATAAATAAAACTATTTTTGAGTGTTCTATATTGTATTATTTTCTTCAACCTATTTTAGTAACGATAATATAAATATATTAAAAATTTACTCGAATTATGTGTTTCTGATAACCTTGACTTCGCCGGTAACCGGTGACCCCCATGGCATTCAACGTGTTAAAAATATACTGCTTCTAACCCATTCAGCAAATTGACTCCCTAATCAAAATGGGCATAAACTAAATACATTTAGTATTCACGAAACTTCATTTTAAGCGTATGAATGACGTTGGTTTTTTTAGTTGGAAATGCCGGCTATAATTAAAGTATCCTCCGGATTTCGTAACTATCTTCCTTAAATCTTGTTCTGAATCTCGATGCTGATAGCTGCTGAAACGTTTAACATCCGTTCGTATAATGACTAATGCGTTAATTGTTTAGTAGCAATCTTTTATCTCTATAATTTGTGGAGGAGTTACTATGTATAATTTTTGTTCTAGTTAAAATGAGGGTAAGTGTGCATGTTACGTTTTTTTTTCTATTTAAAGTGGAGTCTCCGCTGACCTTGAAAAATTTTAGTAGTGGTAGAAAATTTTGGAAAACAAATTTTAGTGGTTGTTACACAGAAATTAAATTATCGGCAATTGTTTAATTTTTGTTATCACTTTTTAAAATTTACAAAGCCCGCAAAACCCTGACTGTAATACCACCGTAAACTTTATACTGAAACAATTGCCGGTATGTTACGTCGTTCCACCTAAAAATGTAAAAAGTGGTAGAAACTTAATTCATTTTTATTTATTTTCTATATTATTGTCCATTGTACCACAGTGTATTACTAGTGATATACATTTAATTTCCCTACGAATTATCCTTAATAATAAATTGAAAAAAGTACCNATTAAAAATTTACTCGAATTATGTGTTTCTGATAACCTTGACTTCGCCGGTAACCGGTGACCCCCATGGCATTCAACGTGTTAAAAATATACTGCTTCTAACCCATTCAGCAAATTGACTCCCCAATCAAAATGGGCATAAATAAACTAAATACATTTTAGTATTCACGAAACTTCATTTTAAGCGTATAAATGAAGTTGGTTTTTTTAGTTGGAAATGCCCCGCGTATCCTCCGGATTTCGTAACCATCTTCCTTAAATCTTGTTCTGAATTTCGATGCTGATAGCTGCTGAAACGTTTAACATCCGTTCGTATAATGACTAATGCGTTAATTGTTTAGTGGCAATCTTTTAACTCCATATTTGTGGCGTAATCATTTTTGCTACATTTAAAATGAGGGTAAGTATATATGTTACGTTTTTTTCTGTTTAACCCTTTAATATTTATTTCTAGTAAAGGTAAATTAAAGTATTTTTGGAATTGAAATTGATATAAGAATAGTAATTCATATAAGAAAATAAAAACTCATTTAGCTCATAAAAAATTAAAGTATATTTACCACGACCTATTAGGAGCTTACAGACTTTTACTTTTCGTTACTTATAAAATATATTTTAGAAATGCTACAAACTTCAAACGGAATTATGTATTTTATAACTTTAATACATTTTCTTAAACAAACAAATGGTTGCCAATTTTATTCAAACACACTTCAAGAAAGCTGAAGTTATTAACAAATGGCAACCTATATTAAAAGTGGTAAAAAAATTCACCACGGACTTCAGAAATTGGTGGTAGGTATACTTACCACTGCTTCAGAAAGGGCTAAAGTACGGACTTCCCACGGTCCTTGAAAAATTTTAGTAGTGGTAGTAAATTAAGGTTAATGCTGGAAGCTATTGCTTATCTTAACTCATTGCTGACCAGCAACTTTTCTGAAAATTACCCCCATGTGCCCGGCCGGCTATAGTTTTGAAAGCGGATGTGGTAGTAAAACAATATAAATAAACTTTAAAAAATTTTAATTTTTAATGCCGGATGATATAAAGTTAGCAATTACTTATGTGTAATGGTATAACCAAAAGTTTTGCAAATATATAGGATTTCGTAAAGTTATAATAAATTGGTAGAGAATTAAATAGTAAAACTTGAAAAGCAAGGAAAATTACGCCCACTTTTTAAAATAGTCACCACGAAATCACTGCTAACGAAAACACGAGTTAACTCGTGACCGGTCAGCAATGTGTTAACATACTACTTTGTAGTTAAGAAGTTTCGAAACTGGAATTTTCCTGCATACACAATTTCTTTGGTAAAACAATTTTTAGTAGTGGTTGCACAGAAATTAAATTATCGACAATTGTTTAATTTTCGTTACCACTTTTTAAAATTTACAAGGCCCGCAAAAACCCTGACTATACTCCCCACCGTCAACTTTAAACTGAAACAATTGCCGGTATGTTACGTCCACCTAAAATGTAAAAAGTGGTAGAAACGTAATTTATTTTTATTTATTTTCTATTTTATTGTTCATTGTACCGCCGTGTATTACTAGTGATATATATTTAATTTTCCTGCGAATTATCCTTAATAATAAACTGTAAGAAATACCTCATGAAGTGCTGCTAATTTTGACCTTGTTTAATCTATCTTTGATTTTTATTGATTACCACTTTTTGCATATTTAGACCCATGTATCATTCACAGTTTGTCCGCTTTAGTTTTTTTTTTATTATACCGTAGTTATTGTCCGATTTGGTTTTCTTATGCGTCTTCATAGCTACCAACTTGCACGGTCGTTGAGAGATAATTTTCTTAGTTGTAGAAACATTAGGGTTTTGGCGTATTAAACATTGAAGTTTGAAGTTTCAAAAAAAAAAAAAAATTAAACTACCACGACGAATCAATAATTTAAAAAATATTTAAATAAGATCTATTTGTAACCTCATTAAGCTTATTGCCATTTAAATGGCTTCGATTTTCGAAAAAATTTTCCATACTAAACTTTTGTTTTACTACCATTTTGTAAAATCTTTTTTCAACTTCATCACTAGTTGGCAGGTATGTATACTGATTGTCTCATTAAGTTTTTAAAATTTATACTGTAATGGTTGTCTAACTTTATATGTTTTTTGTTCAATTAAATATTAATATATGTCTACATTAATTTTCTGTTTAAAATGTTTACTGGTAGTATTGGAAACTGAATACTGAAACGAATGTCAGAGATTTGGCTTTATTTTTAATTTTGAAGCGTAACTATTGTCCGGTTTGATTTTTTTTAGTTGTTCCGTTTTGATTGTCTCCCATTTTATTTGCAGCATAAGAGTTGTCACTTTATATTCTTTTCGTGTCGTAAAAATTAAAGTATGTTTGACAGGTTTTACGTTTTAAAAGTGTTAAGTGATATAAACCCAATACTAAAACGAAAGTTCGATTTGACTTTATTTTTAATTTTGAAGTGTAACTATTGGGGCCAATATAGGAAACTCAATTTAGTATACTCAATATAGGAAACTCAATACTTTAGTATTGAGTTTCCTATATTGAGTTACGAATGTCCGATTTGATTTTATTTTTATTTATTTTTAATTTTGAAGCGTAACTATTGTCCGATTTGATTTTTTTTTTTTAGTTGTTCCGAATTGATTGTCTCCCATTTTATTTACAGCTTAAGAGTTGTCCAACGTTTTATACTTTTCATTCTACTTAAAATTAATAAGTATACTGACTAAACTTATTCTGGATTAAAGTTCTGTTTACTAGTATTGCAAGCTCTATACCAAAATGATAACCCGTTTGAATTCGTTTTATTTGTACTGTATTGGTTGTTCCCTTTATTTCTTTATTGGTTTCATTTATTCCATAATGGTTGCTTAAATTTAAATGTTTTTCATTTTTCTTTTTTAAAAAATAGGCTAAGTATGCCAGTCATGCCTTTACTTTATAAAGTGCTTGTTTATTAATATTGTTAACTTTATACTATACTGAAACGAATGCCCGATTGATTTTTTACTATGCCGTAATTATTTTAATTCATCTTATCATTTGTTTAATTTTTTTTTTAAATTATATATATTATAATGATTATTTAACTTCTTATGCTTTCCGGTCTACTTGAAAATATAGTAGGTACCTATAGTTTTTTTTCTTCTTTTTTTTGTGAAAAATGCTATTTGCAGTTAATTTAAACATTCATCTTAAACTTAATATCGTTATATAATCCGATTAGACATTTTTCTTTCATTTGCACATCAATTATGATCGGATTTGCGATTTTTTATGTGGTCAGGGTAGATTGTCAAAAGGGTTTTCTTTTTTTGTTTTAATTTATGCTGTTGTGATTATCGAACTTTATTTGTTTTCGTTTGATTTATAATTAGATTGAATAATATCCTATCTATTTAAAGTGCTGTCTGTTTACTCGTACCTGAATCTCTAGAAGGTAGTCCGATATTTCTTTTTTCGTATTTCTACCCTAATTGTTTTTCAACAAGGACTTTTTTTAATTGCTCCATAATAACTGTGAGAATTGTTCTTTTTAATTTATATTTTATTTATTGTGCAAAATGTGCTCTTTTTCCAATTTGTACCGGAAATATTGTTCGCTGTCGAAAAAATTTTCACTTTGCTTTTAATTTAAAAACCCAGAGATAAATGATGAATATTTTCTACTAACATTATGAAAAAATAGATAGATGTACAGATTTTAATACTGTTTGCTAACAGTTCTTCTAATTATTAATTACAAAGAAAGAAAACGAAGACTGTTATGTCTGTTTCATTGACTTTAAAATTTCTGGTTTCCATACCTGTCAGATGCATTGCTTAGTGTAGAAGGTGACCTACATTTAACGTATCGAAAAAATTACGCATGTTGAAGTTTTTTGATTACTTTCAGGATCTCGTAAATTGTAAAATATATACGGAAGTTAAATTCACATTGATTTCAGAATGTGAACATCAACATTATTTTTTTAAGAATATTCACTATTTTGATGCATATCAAGTATACTCTTCATACTTTAAGGATTTATTATTTTCAATTATTAATATAAAACAATGCAAAGTAAAACACTATACACTTTTAGTGATATCTGGCACTTCTTAAAAAGGTTTTTAAGTAAATTAATTCTAAACAGATTTTCATCAGATATTCTTAACACGCGGGCCACGGGGTTCACCGGTGATCGGCGAAGCCAAGATTATTAGGAACACATAATTCGAATAAATTTAAATTTTTTTTTATATTATTGTTACTAAAATGGTTTGAAGAAAATAATGCAATATAGAACACACAAAAATACAGAATACACAGAGATGCCAACTTGCTCCGGACAGCGAATAAATATTTTCAAGTGGTAGTTTATTAATTGTGATTCTTGGTTTAATAAATTTTATTTAGTAGATTTTTATCGACAACTATTTCTAAACAATGCGTAGGCTAATATAATTCGCCACTTTTACAAAATACGTCATGCTAAACCTTTTAATAAACTAGCAAATTCTGTCTCATATTTACCATTTGGCCAGACGGGTAGGCCATGTAAAATTAATGTGGCATTCAACGTGTTAACAAGTATTAGCTTTTGGAGCCCGCTCTAAACTGTTCTAACGCTGACGTTCGAAAATAAACTGAGAAGTTTAATCGGTTTTCAACTAAAAGAGAAGAGTATAGCTGTTCTTTCCTTTTTTTTTCTATTATAAACAAATCAATTTGAGTAGAATTTAAATGTTTTGAAAACAAACTTTTCATTTTAATGCAAAATATTTTCCAAAGCTGCACCGACAATATTCTTTTTTACGAATTTTTCATCAAAATAAAAATTTATATAAAATATACGTTTAAAAATTCAGAATTCGATTGGTGGATCTAAAGTAGAACGACCCACCGACCGAAGACTCCCCATGTAGTAAATGGTGACTGATGCACGTTAAATCTGACGAGTCTCTAAGTCCTCCATGTTCCCACAACAAATCAATACCTCCGGATATGAGATCGATCGTTCTCTGATTCAGGTCAAAATTACGATCTGTGGATGAATGTATGAATGGGTCCGCCCTATAAAACGAGCTGTGACGTGTGTGTGACTGAAGACGAATTCTTGGCCACAGGTTGGCGCCACTGAAAAAACAAGAAACGCACAATTTGCCTTAAATTTGCTAGGTTTCATCAAGCAGGTTTGCCCGTGTGGCAAGTGACATTAGAAACAACAACAAAGTAGAACGAGCAAACTGCATTCAGGAGGAACGTTCGCTATATTTATAAAGTTCGTGAATTATATTTTACTCTAGGATTGTATTTTTTTAATGTAGTGTAATTTTCGGAAAGAAATATTTAAAATATTGATATACGAATTGTTATTAAATAAAAACTAATGGCGACACTGGAAAATTATGAATTGAATAAATCGAAAAATCAACTGTTAAACAATGAACAACCGTTTACTGTAAATGTTGAATTTCTCTTAACTGGAAAGAAATTTGGTGCGAACGGAAATGTACGGCACGGAAATGTGTTCCTATTTGAAATAAGGCTTCTGACACAATAGATTTCTTTTAACGCTTTTGCATTCGTTTTTTTTCTAGCTTAAATATTATATTGTGAACTCTAATGTGGATACTCTAATGGATTGTGGATGGAGATCTAATGTGGATTGTGAACTCTAATGGATCATCTCATCACATTAAAAATTTCATATTAGACAATAATTTTTTTTAAAAAGAAATCAAGGATACTGTTAACAAAATACCTTATTTAAGCAGCAAAATTTTATTTTCTGCAATAATTTTAAAATAGGATTCAAAGCAGGCATCAAGATAAGAACTGAATAGTGCCGGAACACGCTTTTAATTATAAGGGCTTTTACTTTTTGTTGAGCTGAATATTTTAGCTTTTTTTATTAAAGTTATTGTTTCGCTAACGGCATGCTTATCAAAGCGACAATTGGATACTTGCAAACGACGTCAAGCGTTGGTCAACCAATCATGTTCGACATACCCGGCATGGCGACTGGTATTGCCATGAATAGCAATTGGCGTAAATTTTGAAGAGATACGATAATATGAAGAAAAATATATATCATGTTACGGATTGTGCGTAATGTGTCATTCTTAAATTTAAACTGTTAATAAAGTGCTAAATTTCTTTTTAATTATNGTTGTGCCATACAAATCTCTATGGTAACCATAGTCGTATGGTATCTTGCCATACAAATTTCTATGGTAGCCATAGGTTGCCATAGATTACCATAGGCTTCTCTATGGCAAATTTTCCTAAGGGGTATATAGTTTGATAAAACAGTTTTAACCAAGGAGCTAAACTTAATGGATTAATTAAATTTTTCACGCTAGAAAGAACTTGTACTTCAGATTTCTAAATTGCTTACTTTATTGCTGTTCTTATACTGAAATTGATTTCATTTTTTTTTCTAGTTTGATTTCGACAAGAGGAAAACTTCATATCATAGATAAAACATCACAATTTGATTTTGATCTACTAAAATTCAGAACAAGATTGTTATTCTCAAAATGGAGCTATATTTTTATATTATTGCATTTACACAAGTGATGAGATCTTACGGAAATCCACTTCTTACTATTTCCA
Organism: Parasteatoda tepidariorum; assembly: GCF_043381705.1. Lineage (NCBI taxonomy): Eukaryota > Metazoa > Arthropoda > Arachnida > Araneae > Theridiidae > Parasteatoda > Parasteatoda tepidariorum. The sequence goes on along the minus strand of NC_092212.1, from coordinate 61,512,931 downwards.
ATTCTTCAATGAAACAAACTCAGCCAATTTTCAGTAACGAAAATACTGCCACATCTAGTTTAGATTCCAAGTATGCACATCCTTTTTCAGCCAATTTAGATTCCGATCACACAAATTCTTCTGTATCCGATTCAGATTCAAATGAGGCAATTATTTCTACATCTAATTTAGTTTCCAATTCCGCAAATACTTCGACATCTGATACATCTGCCAAGTATATTGCAACTGCATCTAATCTAGATTTCCAAAAGCATTGTGCTAGAGTGATTCTGGACATTAAAAACGTCGAATTCTTGGCAAACGGCAACATGTTCATTCCTTCTTACAATACTACTATCCATCCTTCCAAAATGCATATCATTCAAAATGATAGAAGGATATGTTTTTATCCCACTGAACAATTGAAGAAGGAACTTTTTAAACATTGTGGAACATTCGAATACAATGCTGATGAGTTTAAACATCTTCTGAATGGTTCTGTCATTCTTTATGGAGTTTTACTCGAAGATGAAGTATACGAGGTCAACAAAGCGGGAAAACTAGTTCTGTGTTCCATGGATTATGATGATATAGATGAAGACGAGTTCAACAAACTTTTACCTAAACCTATGGATGATACCAACAAAGCTGCTTTGTACATAGGCAATATCGGAAGTGCTATTTCGATACTTGCGTTGCTGATACATATTGTAACTTTTTGCCTGGTGCCATCTTTAAGAAACTTACCTGGATATAATCTGGCATCTCTAGGTGTTGCTTTCTTAATGGCATATTCTTTTTCCTTAATAGTACAAATACCACAAGTATTTGGAAAGTCTTGCGTCTTGGCTGGAATATTGAAGCAATATTTCTTTCTTGTAGCCTTCTTTTGGATGAATGTCATGGCTTTTGATGTGTGGAAGACACTAAGAATGGCAACAGAGAGATTGATGGTGAGTAATAAAAGTGCACGACTTCGCCAATTTCTTTGGTATTCCTCTTACGCCTGGTTGGTGCCATTGTGCATCGTCTCAGTATGTGTTGGCTTGGACAACTCTAAAAATGTATCAGAAAAGATCAAGCCTCTATATGGAAAGAACGGTTTTTGCTGGTTGACGAACGATGTTGCCAAAGGAATCTTTTTTTCACTTCCCGCATTTGTTCTATTTTTGAGCAATGCTGTTTTCTTTGTTTTGAGTGCTTTTATACTAAAAAATAATACAATGAAACAAACTGTGGAAAGCGACCAACGCCAAACGGCACAACTGAACCTTGTATTGCATATACGATTGGCTGTAATGATGGGTATTACATGGCTCATTGGCGCTATTGGCATTATTTTTTCATATAGTGAAGCTGAATGGCTGCGAGTAGCAAAGCTGGACACCGTTGTATGGTTTCTGTTCGATATACTCAATTCATTGCAAGGTCTTTTTGTATTTTTGCTTTTCACGTGCTCCAGAAAAGTGTTCAAGCATATTCAAGACCGAATGAGCATGAGCACTCTGAAGACTAAAATTGAGAAATACATGTTTGGTGAATGCTTGAGAAATGGTTTTTGATGTTCATTTTAAATATTGAAACTAATTCTTACTTCATAATATGCATATTTATATCTTATTGAAATCCTACAATGAGTTGTATATTTGAATTGTAAATATTTTGGAAATTGGTTGTATATTATATTAAGGATTATGTAAATAAATATTAATCGAAACCAATACTATGGAATGCTACTTATTCATAATTATTAAATAACAAGCTGGTTTCAGAAATACACTTAAACTGATAAACATTTATTAACTTTAACTAAATTTGTTTTAGTATCGCTTTGTGAAAGGAAATTATTATTGGAGTTAAAATGTAAACTTTTTATGACTAGCCACAGTGCTAACATTTCAGCTGGAGCTCTTTGCTTTTTATCTAAGATCACAATTTATCGCCGGTGAAAATTTGATAACCTTATTAAACATAATATTAAAACGAACAATTTTCGAAAACAGTTTTTAAAAACTATGTTTTTAAAAAAGATAAAAATTTTGAAAATGGTTTTTATTTTGTTACAACTAGGTCGGAAAATATTGATTTTTGTTTTAGGTGTTGTTAGTATTAGGTGTGATTTTTTTTACTATGAATAAGAAAAATAAAATTGTAATCAACTTTTCTCTTCTAAATTAATTGAAAAAAATCCACTTGAAAAGCAGGAATGTAAGATTTGGATATTAAAGCTGAAAAGCTTTATATTACGGATAAAAAGTTTAACCTAACACTATTTTGTAAAATTGGAAACGTTTGCGACCGGTCAATGGCCAATAGCGTCATTTTTAATAGCGACCACTCTTTCAAAATTAAAAAAACATTTATTAAAAACATTTTTGAACAAACTCACAATTTTATTAGTAATATATATCTTTTGACAAAATTTGTGACACAGAGAAGCCTGGAATTAGAAATGAGTGTCAAGAGAATTTAAAATAAGGCTTCATGCATAAAAATACGATATATGAGTGATAATAAGATGAATGTAGAACGGAAGCTTAAATTTGAAAGGGTCTTTAAGGTTAAAGGTATAAATGTAGGTATTCAATTTACAGAAATTAATTGCGGTTTGCGGATTTAATTAAAACTAGGAGGCTCCGCCCCCTTGCTACGCAATCCTATGTGGTTCACGCCGTGAACCATGGCTGGCTGCGCTCGCTCGACAATGAACACAATGTTCTAGCACAACGACATAATATATTATCATCAAAGACATAGTATTTTATCATCAAAGACATAGTATTGTACTTATGTAGAAGAATTCTACCAATGTTCTTATTGGCTTTTAAAAAAGTATATTAGCTATTTAGATTGTACATGGTGAAAAAATCAAAACATTAGCTAAATAAGAAACATATTAGCAAAATAAATTATCAAATATTGCTTCACTAATATTCTGCATTTTAAAGCGTGAAAATTCAATGCATAAATAAACGCGAAATATAAAAAAATTCAATGCATTCAATACAAACACTTAAACGTTTTTTAGACGTCTAGGTAACTCCCAGTAGAAAAATATCAATTCAACAGCTGCCTTTTAAAGCATTCTCACTTCAATTAATTAATTAATTCCTAATTGAGTTTAAATTAAATATTGTCATGTTTTTAGTGCATGAATCTGAATTGAACAACCTGATAATGCTCACTCTGGTTATTGTTAGCTGGCTGTTCACTACGTGCTCTTGCGCGCCGAATCCAATCAATTAAAAATGAAAACTGTTGCCAGCGCGAGAAAAGAAATATCATCGGTTTTATTGATACATACATACATACGTATTAGCGCTTTATATAATATAGATTATAGAATCAGAAAAAGGATGTAAAAAAAAAAAATCCCTCGATACGGACATAAGTCCGCATCTCAGAGGGAGGGTACACCCTTTGGTGTAACCAAGCAAGCATCCACGAGAGAGAATGTCTTAAAACTAAGAAAACATCGTTAACTGGTGTAGATCCAGAAAGACGATAGCCAATTAAATTTAAAGAGAGGATAATTTTAATATCACATGAAAGAGATTAATTAAGTAAGCCCCCCCCCTCTTAAAAAAATTAATGAAGAAAAAAGAATGGCGGATATAGAGGGGTATCTGTCCCCACAAGAAGCGCAATGACCACGTTGACCAACAAAGAAAAGCGAACAGAAAGTTAAATTCTTTTGAAAACAAAAGTAAACACGAAAACAAAAGTAACGAGAAAACGAAAACAGAGCTAAAATTTTGTCAGATAAGATCTTTTTAAAATAATTATATGTTTTATTTGAGAAAATAATACCCTAATTTACGAAAATTACTTGGAAAATTTCACATAAAATAAATACAAACTGTTATATAAAAAAGGAAAAATAATTTTTTTTAAAAAAACTAAAAGATAAGATTCAATCAAAAGAGTATATTGTCACATAACGCAAAGTGTAAATGCAACAATTATGTAACAGATTTGAACTTAAAGTAAAATCTAGAGTTAGTAAAAAATATGGCACCTACTCTGAATCGCAGAGTGCTTACTTTTCAAATTAACAGCGCGAACTAAACGTATCCTATAAAAAGATCAAATGCAATTAGCAAAATAGTCAAAATAAAGTTAAGTAAGGAGAGACTTTATTTCTTATAAAAAAGATGCAATCGTTCCTGAATAAAGATCAAATCGTTAAAGATACGACTTTTTTAGAAATCGATTCAGGAACTATTCGACCGATTTCGCTCAAATTTTGCATTTTAAAATTGCACTATTTAAAATGATGTTAAAACTGCTTGCATTGCAATTAAAAAATTTTAAATTATTATCAAATATAATAAAAAATAATAAATATTTACTAAAAGTTATTTTTTGCATCTTCGTGTAAACGAATTTTATAATTGTAAGCTAAATTTTTTTAATTCGCTTAAAAAGTTCTCGAGATATGGGAAAATACGCGAAAAAAAATTAGCATTCAGGAATTCAAATTTTGGATCGCTCTCATGACCAATTTATTCGGACCATATTTTCCAGATTGTGGTTACCCCCTATATTTTGGGAGTTAGAAAACCAAATCCGTCGAAAACAAGGTATGTTTATTCAGAAAAATTATGTTCCTGTGTCTGATTTCGTATCTTAAAATATCGTCTCCACGAATTAATTAGCTCCACTAATATTTGAAGTCATTCAATCGAACCATTAATATTCAGTCCTAGAACATGAAGATCCGATAGTTAGATCAAAGGTTATTCAAAGTGATCCGTTTTTTACTTTGCGCACTGTACATCAGATTAGTGTATAGTTTGTCTATGGAAAGAACTCCCCCCACCACAAAGTCGGAGGCCTTCTACTTCTATGAAAACAGGAATAGCTCATTTCTCTCTTCACTCCAGGGCTAACACAATGAACCGAAGAAAAAAGATTACTTTTCTCTCGACGTCCCGAGCCAAAACCTGTTCTAAACACTGACTCCACACCCCTACTTGAAATAGTTATACCTCGTTACCAAAGACAGACGAAGATAGACGAATGGCTAAGGGAGTTCTTACTTTCGACAAACTACAACCAGGAAGCAACCCTCCAGACACTGCGGACAGTCTCAAGGGAGGTATGTCCACCGGTAAACCTCTCCCGGTTAGCCTGACAACATGGTGAATTCTAACTCATGATCCGTCTGTCACCAAGAATATTTTATGCCACCAATGTGGTCGAGGCGAGCCGGAAGCAGAATTTATATCGACCAGCTAACACTAGGGATTTGAACCTGGAAAAACTCATTGGGAGGCGAACGCTTTCTCCCTTGAACCACCGCGTCTCTGGCAGGTATGGTTGTTGTATTCATAACTATGGAAGTATAATCAAACATAATTTTTTAAAAAATGTAGCTCAGTCAGCTTTATGTATAAAGTGTTCGCTTTTAATCTCTCTGTCAAAATTATAGCTCAATTAGTTTCAGTTTTTTATTGGGTTCGCTTCTTTATGCTATAAGCTGGATGTCTGATCGGATTGCATTTCCTTCGCATGTATCTTAGTGGTAAGGAATCCATTCGGAATGTCACCGTCAATTTCAGAGTCGGAGTGTAGTATGGGGAGGAGACCGCATTAGTGTGCGCATGCAGCAGTAATGTCTTCGGATCACCATTAAGTATGAATCCCAAACTATCGCCAATAGTCACTGGTTTAAACCTACAAAACCATCCGCTTTTTTCATTAACCTGCTTCTGACTGGGCATTCGTGGGTTAAAATTGCATTTTAATGCGTCAGCGTTTTCCAGCCATTGGATTCAAGTTTCAGGTTTAACTCTCAATGTATTCAAGGAGCTCTCAAACTGTGGGACGGACTTGAAACTTGGCATTTTTGTTATTTAATTTTTTTTCACACCAACTTTATTTTACTCAAAATAGAAAATAATAATTTTCAACTCATACATGTGTCACTTAATGGGAAATAAATAAATCATTATTTTTCATCATAACTTCGTGCCATTTAGACATCCTGATTTTGGCATCCTGCGGATGTTAGTTTCGAACAATCTTCGAGAGAAATATCTAGAAAATCAACTAAATAAAATATACATAGGTTATGAGTCTCGAAGTATATTGTCAAGTATTTAACGTCATGGAAAAGTGAGTGCCTTTACTACAATATATTATTATATTTGAATTGTTTGTCAATGACTTCAGCATGTTTTTAATTTTTCATACTTTCTTCATATTTGTTCTGAGTTACGCTGGCCATATTTTGAATATAAATAATAGAAGCTTTTCAATTTCTCAGCCTATTTTCATAATTGTTCTTAGTTTCTAATCATCATGTGGACCAAATTAATTATGAGTTTGAATAAAAGAAGGTTTCAATTTTCCAGCTTATTTTCATAGCCGCTCTTAGTTTCTAATCATCACGTGGACCAAATTATGAGCATAAATAACAGAAACTTTTTAATTTCTCAGCTTATTTTCATAGTTGCTCTTAGTTTCTAATCATCATGTGGATCAAATTAGGAACATAAATAACAGAAGCTTTTTAATTTCATAGTTGTTCTCTTTTTCATAGTTGTTCTTTATTTTCATAGTAGTTCTTAGTTTCTAATCATCATGTGAACCAAATTAATTATGAGTATGAATAACAGAAGCTTTTTAATTTCTCAGATTATTTTTACAGTTGTTCTTAGTTTCTAATCATCATATGGACCAAATTAGGAACATAAATAACAGAAGCTTTTTAATTTCTCAGCTTATTTTCGTAATTGTTCTTAGTTTTTAATCATCATGTGAACCAAATTATAAACATAAATCACAGAAGCTTTTTAATTTCTCAGATTATTCTAATAATTGTTCTTAGTTTCTACTCATTATATGAACCACATTATGAAAATAAAAGAAACTTTTAAATGTCTCACCCCATTTTAATAGTTTTAGGTAGTTTCTAATCATCATCTGGACCAAATTATGAATATAAATTTTAAAAAAAGCTAAACCAAAACAGACTGCCTGTTTTTTTGTTGCATTTCAGAAAGAAAAAGAAACGTTGGTTTTATAAATGCTGTTAGTATGACGATTCCCTTCCTGATACAAATTTTATTCACTGATGACGAAAATGAAATAAACTTAGATATTTTAATACCCTTGGGACCAACGATGCATGTTATTTTTCTAAAAGAAACTATATCTAAAGAAAAAAAATCTATTACCAAAACGTTAAAGTGGTATCTTAAAAAATACAATACTACTAAAGATTATACAAACATTTACTAGCACAGTTGTAAATTTGTAAAACACATTTAAACCTTGAACATCCTCATTTCAAGGCGATCTGGTTCATTTCTTCTTTATATCACTTACTGTTATTGCTTTCCTACTTGTTTCAAGTAATCTCGAATTGAAAAATCGAACTTAAAAAAAAACTGTCAATATGTTTTATTTCACTCTGTATTTTTCTGCAGAAGAAAATATCTCGATTTAATTTACTTTTAGCGAAGTTTTGTTGGAGAGCTTACGTGTTCAACCATAAGAAATAAAAATTCATATTCACTTTTAAATTCGGAAAAATTAAAGTTACAGTCAAATATTACATCAGCAATTGTGATTTTAGGGAAAGCATTTAAATTGAAAATATATAATTTTACTCGCAGTTGTTTAAATAATGGTGGTTGCTAAAAAAATAGAAAGCTAATATTTTTAAATTTTAAGTGCTTTGTAATATTTTTATAATTATTGGTCCAAGATTGGGGACAAGCAGTCAGAGAAGAATAAAATTTCCATATAATGTTTTGTTTCAGTTTCTTATTTTAACGATAGAATAGAAAAATATGATGTTATTTTCCGAAAAGGGAATTGGTAATTGAAATCGGTCGAATAATTCTCAAGAAATTAAATATTAAATGCACGAGTTTTTTTAATTTGGTTACTCAGAAACTATACGACCGATTGAGCTCACATTTTGTATTTTTGCCATTTAAAATTACATTCTTTGCAAAGATGCAAAAAATACTGTACCTTACAATTCAAAACTTTTTTCAAACATTATTAAAAACAAGATTAAAAGTAATGAAAAATTATTTTTGGCTTGGACTGATTATAGGTTAAACGGATTTTCTAATTGTTTGTCTGCTTAAAAATGTTTAGCAGTATTCGCAAAAAGTAAAATTAGCATTAAGTGATCCAAATTTTCAACCGCTCACCTGACCAAAAAAGGCATGTTTGTATTCGAAGAAAGCATGTTTTTGTGTCTGATTGCGTAATTTAAAATATCGTCTGCACTAATTAATTAGCATATTTAAAGTTAATTTCTTCGAACCTAAGATTGAGTGCTAGAATGTATAAAAGTCTGATCATTAGGTAAAAAGTTATTCAAAGTGTTCCATTTTTTTTATTTCAAGTACTGTACCATAGTTTTAAATGACCAGTATATTTCTATTATATAATAACATTGCTAAACTATGCATTTAAAAAAACTAAATTTACTTTCAGGTTCATTGCTGATACATGTGCAACAAATCACATTAAGGACTGAGCAAATCATGAAAAAGCTAAAAACATCTAAAATATTTTCGTATTTTACGTTCTGCAGTTTGACTTTGTTTATTCTTCCTTCGGAATCCTTAAGGATCGTTAGATCTTCAACAAATTTATTTCAGTTTATGAGCCATGCATTGGATTCTGAAACAACAACTGAAATTCCGAGTTTCTGCATGCCACACCAAGAAGAAAAGACAAATGAAGCTGTTACCAGAGAGAAACGGTCGGAACCCTACAATGCTTCCTTGCCCAATTCACAAAATAGCCCAGATTCTCTAGATCTGTCGAAGTTTAGTGACGCCTTCCTGGAATGCCAGCATGTTGAGATCGAACCAGAGTGTTACATTAAACTCTCCAATGGATCGATTAAAGTGCCGTTATATGACAGAGTCTTCGATGAGAATAATTATCTGATAAGAGATAATGGGGAGCTACTAATCTGTCCGGAGTTTTTCGATGACTTCAGTGATGATTCTAAGTTCTCTAAGATTCTGGACATTTTTTCGATTGTGGGAGTCTCCATATCTTCCATTTGCATCACCCTACATATTATTATGTTCTTGTCCTTAAAAAAACTCAGAAATCTTCCTGGATATTGCCTATTCTCCCTCTGCAAAGCTCTGTTGTTGGCCTACATCTGTTCCTTTACTACTTTTGGATTACCGAACAGGAATGACTGTACTGCCGTTGGAATGCTAATGCTTTACGCTTTCTTGGCATCGTTTTTCTGGATGAACGCTATGTCTTTTGATGTTTGGCGATCATTGAGAATGGCAACCGCCAAGTTAAGACTTGTAAGAGACAGACCGATGCTTATGCGGTACGCTTTGTACTGTGCGTACTCATGGGGAGTACCTTTACTGATAATCGTCGTCTCATTGATAGTGAACCATTTGAATACTGATTACAGATATAATTTGATATTCAATATAAACACTTGCTGGTTCCATTACAAGCCAGCTCTTTTGGTGTATTTTGGGGCGCCGTTTTTCATTTTGTTGTTCTTCAATATCCTGCTGTTTATTCACAGCTTTATCATGATAACCAGTGCTAGTATGAATACTGCGGAAAATAAAGCCGCCCTCTGGTCGAGGTTTCTAGTTTCCATGCGACTAGCCATAGTCATGGGCTTAACGTGGATTTGTGGAATTATTGCCACAACTTCAAGAGTCACCGCATTCTGGTACATATACACTATTCTGAACACTCTGCAGGGAGTGTTTATCTTTTTATGCTTTTCTTTTACTGATAAAACTATAAAAGAATGCAAAAGAGTTGTCGGAAAAAAGAAGAGTTCTTTGTTTCCATCACAAACTTCTACAACAAGAGGACAAACGTCGTCAGAGCAACACGATTCGCCAATTTAAATCCACAATTTTTTTTAGAACATTTGGTATCAAAGCCAGGACAATTAGTCTTCATGAAAATTTACAAGATGTGCACGTAAATAACAAATACAGTTTCGAGAACGTACCTACTGCGGTCACATAATCTAGTGCTAAAGGGTCACGACTAAATATTTCTCCACTCGTTAAATAGATCGAAAACATCACGTACGGACCCGGTCTTCTGCGAAAGAAGAAAAAATTTTAATGCATCTCGCAAAAACTCTCAATCGAAAAAGAAACAACATGTAGCAAGTTATTTCAAATTAAGATTTTGAAAAAAAATTGCATAATGGCTTTTCAGGGCTTCCATGAAACTAAAAATCACTAGCACCGCAATGTTATCTCAAAATGTAAAGAAAAAAAATTCAAATCAGTCAAATATAGAAAATGTGAACTAATTTGGGATTGTAACACGTTAATAGCAAAAAATAAATTAAAATCCAGTTGTTTTGATAATGGATAACGGTTATTTTTTAGATAATATAATGAAAAACACCACAGTATATAGAACACAACGAAGTATGAACTAGCATTTGGTGAAATATAATTCACTTCAATGTCAATTGATTGATATTTTGACGTCACTAATTTAAAATCTGCAATCGGTTTCTTCAAGTTATAGTTTTTAGGCAAGTCAATCTACCTAAAAACTCAGTCTAATGAATACCATGTGCCTCCATTTCTCTGCTACGTTGGGAGTGGTAGGAAGAAAATGATAATACATTTTAGTTTATGAAGCGATATGTTAAGGTCATACGTTTTTTGTCTTAAGTGTTGTTTTCAAAGGAGCAAACAAGTGTATATGTATGTATATAAACCTATACGTTCTTTATAAACTATTGTATATCCAGAAAAAAAATTAAACTAAAATTGTCATTTTGAAAAAAAAAAATTTAGCTTTTCGAACAAAACTAATTTCGGCTATGCAATCCCCCCTCACAAATCAGGAAAATTCGAGTAAAAAAAATTCATATTCTTTTATACTTACGCTTGTTATTATTTTCTTAACCCTTTGAACTCCGAGTACTTTTTAAAGCTGTTTGATCTAATATCAGCACTATAGCATTTACTATATTGTGTAAAATACACAATATAGTATTATTATACAATTTTAAAATTCTTAAGATAATGTGGTTACTAATTATTAAGGTACGAAATTATTTTAATTTTTAAGTGGTGGCTGTTGATGGTGCCTCCGTGGGGACATCGGATTGCAAAGGGTTAAACATGATAATCAAATACAATCAAATATATGATTGAAATTAGCATATAAACTAAATTTCCTTTTTATTAGTGGTAAAAATTATATATCGGAATCAATGATGGAACATGAGTCAAAAAAGTTAAAAGTCGATAGAATTTCATTTTATCAATAGATCAATTTCTCATTTAACTATTCATTTATTACCACCGTCATGTAGTATTAATATTATTATTAAGGATGCGGGACTTGTAAGACGTGAGTGACACGAAACAAAATTGATTTGAAATATAAAAAGAAAAGTTGCCAACGAAAAATGGAAACATAAAGATGAGAAATAAAACTAGAAAAACCGAAAGAGACAAAAAAAAAGAAAGAAAAAAATACAAATCGAGCAAACAAACCACAGTGGCCGAGATAGTAAAATGCATTTCCTGATTTTCCTGTCCCGTTCATTTTTTTAAAAGTTCCGTTTCGGATACTGCTGTATTTTTAGTTTTGTTTCTCATCTTTATTTCTCCATTTTTCGTTGGCAACTTTGCGTTTTATATTTCAAATCACTTTCATTTCGTCTCATTCACATCTGTCAAGTTTTGAAAATGGGTGCCTATTTTTGAGCGCTTGAAACATGTCGACTCTTATTTCCAATTTATATGCTTTTGAAGCGAATGGCGTTATGAATACTTACGCATGATTACTTAGGCGTTTCCTAGGGTGAACATCAGCAGTGAAACCTTAGTGGTCTAATAGGGACACCTAGGTATTCATTTAATTGTCATTAAATTTAATATGGTTGAAAAATTTTAAGAGATGGAACTTGACAATTGTATATTTTATTTCATAGTACACATAAAAATTATTAATAGAATAATATTAACAGAATAATATTAATATTAATAGAATAATATTAATATTGATAGAATAATTGATAAAATTATTAGTAAAAACCATTACATCCACAAAAATGTTGAATATTTAACTTTTTGTTAAATCGTGTTCAATAGATAGGAAATTCACAATTTTTTTTAGTTTCTTGCGGGCCACTGCCCGGAAGTTTCCAAGACTTGGCGACTTTTCTTCCGCATAGCACGATACCCCAAAATATTCATATCGTTATAAATATCTAAGGGTTTTCAGAATTTTATGAAATAATTGCAAATAACAAACAAATAAGTCAATGACAATCTTATTGCTTTATTTTCTGACAGAGGGAGTTCAAAAATACTTGTTTTCGTTCGTAATTTATTGCTGGTTTCTTAAACCTTTGAAAGCTTTAAATTTTTTGATAAGTATGAGAAATTTCATGACCTAAACATCTCTGACGTAATTCCTTGAGAAATATTTCTAATTGCCTTTAAACTTCTTTCGTTTAATTCTGCTATTCAAACTTTTTTCAATGTTTTGAGTGTCTACTACCTCATAAATTATATGATCAAATTGCATTATATTTTATCTCGCTTTAAGTCTATAATCTGTTATCTGAAGACGATTGTAATAAATAAGGTTACCATAATTAATAAGGTTAATAACCTCTAAAGACGATTGTAATTAATGCAATAAACACTGTAAGGGGCAAAAAATGACCACTTAGAGAGACTTGAAGGATTTAAAAGATTCTAATGATCAGAAAAACTACATTTTCTTAGTAGCTAACTACAACTAATTTATTACAATTGTAGTTATAACTACAACTGTAAATATTTTTTTTAAATGTAGCGACTACGACTACAAACTACTTTCGAAATGTAGTCACTACTTCGCTACTTTTAGAAGCTAATGCATGTTTATATGAAATAGTTTTTTATTCTAAAGCACTTTTTACGAATTTGTTCTTTTAACTTTCAAACTGTATGCTTTTCTTGACAGCGATGAAAGAAATACTAGGAATTTATCAAATATTTTTGATTCAAGTGATCAATGCTTTTTTATATCCTGCAAGAAATAAATTACAGTGCGAAAAATAAGAAACGGAACACCTTGAATAACTTTTTATCTTCTTAGCGTTTTGGGACTCAATCTTAATGGTTTGAGGTTGTTAATTAATGCAGACCTCATTTTAAGTTTCGAAACCAGACACAGAACGCATTTTATATTTCCTGTGAAATCGGATTTCAAAAAAGTCAGATATTTTAAATACGATTTCTCAGAAACAACTCGACCGATTTCGCACAGCTTTTCCGGAGCATGAGACGTAGATCTTATTAACGCTCAGCCACAGAGGCATTCTCATTGTTTACGTTGAGCGGCCTGCGAAGAATATGCACCAATCATATTCGAAATATATTTTGCGTTTGAACTTTGTTAAAAGTAGTTGCCAGGAAACGCTACAAACTACTTTCTCTTATCGACCTACTCACTACGCTACTTCCTTTAAAAAGTAGTGCGCTACACTACAATCTACAGAAAAAAGTAGCGACTACGGTAGTTTCGCTATTTGTAGCGTGCTACTTCCAACCATTGTCTAATGCTGTACTTTTGATTCAGTTTTTTTGTAAATGTTGGCCGAAGTTACTCCATTGTAAACAATTCCAACTAAATATTCTAAATTTTTCCTTAAATGTAAGAAAGTATATAAATTTAATGACCTAAATTTTTATTACTAAACTTGTTGTTTCATAATTAAATCACACTTCATTCTTCATAAAATATTCTGCTTGAGTCAAACGTTTCCCGTTAAATAATTTAATAATAAAAATTATAGCCATATGATTAGTTTCAGCATCCTTAATCGCCAACGGTGTGCTTTCTTTGGCTGGATGTCAGGGATTGTTTCGTCCTCACTTTGCATGCCACTATTGGGGGGGGNGGGGGGGGGGGAGCGAATAACACCCATATTCCGTCGTAAATTTTTGTAAGATTTTTGTTTCTTCTGTTTTACACGTAGGAAATATATGTTTTAATATCAAAATATTAAAATACTTCTACATTTTGTATCACAGAAAAGAATGTTAATATAGAAAATACAAATATAAACAACCTACCCCATATGCCCGAATATCAAAAGGGCAGATTTGACCATTTCCTCTCACCGTGCTAGGCATTCTTGCGAATAATCTTAGCCAGCTACTGAATAGTAGGCAAGGCTGTGACAAAACACTAGCCTGTTTCACCTGTTCCAAAATATTAGCCTGTGACAAAATACCATCTGTTCCAAAATACTAGCCTGTGATAAAATAACAGGCTGTTTCGATATAGCGTGTGTTGGCTTCGAATGTTGCTGAATGAACATTAATAAAATCTTCATAGAAAACAAAAACAATATTTATTGATAATATAAGTACACTCGTAACTTACTACACTCACGCACATATCGTATTATTCTGCAAAATAATAATGTTTACATCACAAAATCGAAACTGAAACTAAAACATAACCGCTGTTGCCATTCTTCATTTTTACAATATATATGCGCTTACGGTGGCCAAGCAATAAATTTTTGGCAAGATAATTGTTTGCCTAGTATTTTGGAACAGGCCTTTGGAAGTAACCTGTTATTTTTATAACAGGTACGATTAAATAACAGGTGACAAATACCTGTTCCAGAAAATATTAGCCATCTCTAGTT
>NC_092212.1:61458949-61496638 GCF_043381705.1 Parasteatoda tepidariorum | reverse complement strand
AAATGGAGGAATTTAATGAAATTTACATGGAAAAATTTAATGAAATGTAATTCAAAATGTCATTCAAGCCTGCCATGTTGCAACAAGTAGGTTAATTTCATATTTTTTATATGAAAATTTTGTTTCCCTTAATAAGAAAGACTTAAATTTTGTTTTGCATAACTTTTTAATTTTCTTTCCACATTTTGAATAAATGTTTTTCAATGGCACTCTCAGTATTTTTTCAGAATAACATTTTTATTTTTGAGAAATGCGTGTTACTGTGAATGAGCGAAATCGGTAGTTTTACATTTATTCGATATTTTAATACTTACTGACGATAGATTAGAAGAAGCATCAGTGTAAGATATACCGGGCAAATGTATACCGGGCAATGGCACTTAACTAGAACTAGAATGACTGGACCTTTGGAAAATGCCCGAAATATATACTAGGTCTAGTTAAGCGCAATTGCCCGGTATACCTTACACTGATATTTTTTTAAGGTTAAGTGCCACTGCCCGGTATACATTTGCCCGGTATATCCTACACTGATGTTTTTTTTAAGATCAAGTGCCATTCACCGGTATATATTTGCCCGATACTCCAAACACTGATGTTTCTTCCAATCTATCGTCAGTAAGTATTAAAATATTGAATAAATGTAATTATATCCACGAATAAATTAATATCAAATCGGATGTAATAATCGGACATTCACCAAAGAGACTATGTGATTGTCAACATTCACCGGTGAAATTCATCAACCATCGATTTCGCTCATTCACAGTAACATGCACATCACTTACATAATAACCTCATCAGGACGTTTATTTCATACTTTGCCTAAATAGCATCCGACATTCTCTAGAATGCCTAGACATTCTATACAATGCCTAGGCAAAGTATGTAATACTTCTCACATTTCATACTTTGCCTAAAAACGTCAGGCATTCTATACAATGCCGGCGTTTCATACTTTGCCGGTAAGATATATAAACCTATACGCTCTTTATAAACTTGTATATTCAGAAAAAAAAATTAACCTAAAATTGTCATTTTGAAGAAAAAAAAGTGTAGGTTTCCGAACAAAACTAATTTCAGCCATGCAATCCCCAACTCGCAAATCCCGAAAACTCGAGTTAAAAATAAAAATATTGTTTCATATTCTTTTACACTTATGCTGGTTATTACTTTCTTAACCCTTTGCACTCCGAGTACTTTTAAAAGCTGTTTGACTCAGCACTTTAGCATTTAAAATACACAATATAGTATTATTATATAATTTTAAAATTCTTAAAATAATGTGGTTACTAATTATTAAAGTATGGAAGTTTTTAATTTTTGAGTGGTAGCTGTTGATATTGCCTCCGTAGGGACATCGGAGTGCAAAGGGTGAAACATGATAATCAATAACAATCAAATATATGATTGAAATACTATTAACTTAATTTTCTTTTTATAGGTGGTAAAAATTTGATATTAGAATTCACTTGATCAGATATCAGAATTTTCATCATTCAATGATGGAAAGTGAGACAAAAAGTTAAAAGTCGATAGAATAAAAAAAATTGCCAACGAAAAATGGAAAAATAAAGAGGAGAAACAAAACTGGAAAAACCGAGAGAGACAAAAAAAAAAAAAATTACAAATAGAGCAAACAAACCACAGTGGCCGAGATAGTAAAATGCATTTCCAGATTTCCCCCTCCCGTTCATTTTTTTTTAAAGTTCCGTTTCGGCTACTGCGGTATATTTAGTTCTGTTTCTCATCTTTATTTCTCCATTTTTCGTTGGCAACTTTGCGTTTTATACTTCAAATCACTTTCATTTCGTCTCATTCACATCTGTCAAGTTTTGAAAATGGGTGCCTGTTTTTGAGCGCTTGAAACAGGTCGACTGTTATTTCCAATTTATATATTTTTGAAGCGAATGAGGTTTTTAATTAGGTAATATCTTACCGCTTTTAGTTTCTCGTGATTATTTATCTAATAATACAGGTGAGTTTTGTGTAAATTTAAGTCAATGCTGAAAAAGGATAATCTAATATATATAATTCTCTTACGTGGCTCCCAAATTTTGGCTGTATTTCTTTTCCGCCGGCGGCAACGTTTGTTTTGTTTACGTTACTATTTCTCTTACACGGCGAATCGACCAATGATTGCCAAATCTAGCTGAGGTGGCTTAACATATAGCGGAGAACATAATTTTCACCAATATTCTAAATAATTTTGAATGAAAAATTGACTTGGTTGAATATTAGGAGATATTAAGAAGCTAATGCATGCTTAAATGAAATAGTTTTTGACTCTAAAGCACTTTTTACGAATTTGTTCTTTTAACTTTCCAACTCTATGCTTTTCTCGACAATGATGAAAGAAATGCTAGAAAATTATCAAATATTTTTGATTCAAGTATTCAATGCTTTTTTTTATATCCTGCAAGAAATAAATTACAGTGCGAAAAATAAGAAACGGAACACCTTGAATAACTTTTTATCTATTTATCGGATCTTCACGTTCTAGGACTCAATTTTAACGGTTTTAGGGGGTTAATTAATGCAGACGTTATTTTAAGTTACGAAATCAGACACAAAACGTATTTTATGTTTCCTGTGAAATCGGATTTTAAAAAAGTTGGATATTTTAAATACGATTTCTCAGAAACAACTGGACCGATTTCGCACCGCTTTTCCGGAGCATCAGATGTATATCTTATTAACGCTCAGTCAGATAGGCATTCTCATTGCTTACGTTGACGGGCCTGCTAAGGATTTGCACCAATCAGATTCGAAATATTTTTTGCGTTTGAACTTTGTTTCTTTATTTAACTAACGTTAAAAGTAGTTGCCTGGAATCGCAACAAATTACTGTTTTACTAGTATCGCACTACTTCTACTTCTTATAAACAGTAGTGCACTACACTACAGACTACGGAAAAAAGTAGTGACTACAGTAGTTTAGCTATTTGTAGCGCGCTACTTCCAACCATTGTCTAATGCTGTACTTTTGATTCAATATAAATGTTGGCCGAAGTTACTCTATTGTAAACAATTTATTATTTCCAACTAAATATTCCAAATTTTTCCTTAAATGTAAGAAAATATATAAATTCAATGACCTAAAACTTTATTACTAAACTTGTGGCTTCATTATTAAACCACACTTCATTCCTCATAAAATATTTTGCTTGAGCCAAACATTTCCTGTTGAATAATTTAATAATAAAAATTATAGCCATATAATTAGTTTTAGCATTCTTAATCGCCAACGGTATGCTTCCTTTGGCTGGATGTCAGGGATTGTTTCTCCTTCGGTCTCGCTTTGCATGCTTCTATTAGGGGGAGCGAGAATAAATACCTAACAGCAAAATAACTTGGGCCCTCATTGGGCCAATGTTCATGAATCTTGGCTTTGTAAGGGTTCAAAGGGCTTTTATTTTTCCGATAACGGCCCTATTTTTCGATTCACCCGATATTTTACAGCCACTTTACGACCAATATCGGTCCTATATAGAATTGTCAGATTCACCCGATATTTTATATCCATTATTTAGCCAATGTAGGTTCTGTATTGGCCAATATAAGCCCTATATAGGCCATTCTAGGACCAATATTATAAGATCTAGACATCCCAATATCGGTCCCTCGGTGCAAGTTCTTATTGGACCCATATCGAACCAATTTTGAGCCCGAATGAGTCCAAGGAAAAATTATTGCTAGGGGTGTTTAAGGGCAAAATGGTTTTAGTGTATGGCAAACTCTAAACTTTGTTTAAAACAACACAATTTTCCTCTGATTAGTTTCATTTACGTTTCTAATTCAATAAATAAAATAAACACTAGTAATTTTATCGTTCACAAAATATCGTTTGATAGAATAATATGAAGGAACAAAACATTTACTTATTACTGTACTATACCCTTCATTCTGCGTAGACATCAAAAGTCATAACTCTAAAACTTGCAATTTTTATATCTTAATAATTAATAACCAGATTTTTCATGAATTTTAAAAATTATATTAAATTATTGTACTATGTAGTTTAAATGATTCAGTGCTTATGTGAGTTCAACATGTTAAAGTGCTCGGTGTGCGAAAGGATAAAGTTGGGGAGAAAAAAAATCAAGTGCTTGCTGATTCAGCCATTGAATTCGCATACTAATATAATTTTAACACCCACTTTTTTTAAGGAAATAATAAGCTAAAATATTAATTGCAATTAAAAAAAGAGATAGAGTAAGGCTGTGAAGAGAAGAGAGAAGAAAGGAGACAATAAGACCCATATTTCGTAGTAAATTTTTGTAAGATTTCTTTTCTTCTGTTTTACGCGTAAGAAATATATGTATCAATATCAAAATATTTAAGTACACTACTTTTTGTATCACAGAAAAGAATGTTAATATGGAAAATACAAATATGTATAAACAACCTGCCCCATATGCCCGAACATCAAAGGGGCAGATTTGACCATTTCCTCCACCAGTTCACCGTGCCAGGCATTCTTGCGAATAATTTCAGCCAGCTACTGAATAGTAGGCAAGGCTGTGGCAGCAAAATCCTAGCCTGTGACAAAATACCATGTGCTCCAAAATACTAGCCTGTGATAAAATAACAGGTTGTTACGATAAAGCATGTTGAAAATATCAGATGGTTGTCTTTGTAATATGTTGTTTTTTTTACCCTAAAAATTTTAATCTTTGAAAGAAATTTAAGATACCTTTTATGTATTTTAACAATATAATTGCATAATTATCATTTTCTTATGAGTGAAATTAAAAAAAAAAAACATTTAATGGTTTAATTCGAACGCTATCATTTCAACGGAACAAAATTTAAGTACTATGATTAATTTATAATCGGAATTAGCTATTTATTAAAGTTTATGGAACAACACCATTTTTTCAGTGGAATTAAATTTTAACTGTTCCTCCACCGGTTGTAAATTGATATTGATTCATAAGAATTGATCAAGAAATCAAATCAAAATCTAAAGAATCATTACTGAAGAAGATACCGAAACCTGTATAATTTCTGTAAGAATCAAATAAAAAAAATCGATAAAAATCTAATTGATTATGAGGATTTTCATCGTGAATTTATTTCTAATGATTTTATCTTTTTATTTTTGGCGCTACCGCCATGACCAGGCCATAGTTGTCCCAACACCTTTTTCTTTTTCAAATCAGTTACCTTCAATATTTTAAAATATTTTTCTATGTCATCTAAGTGAGCCGTGGTTCAGGATTGGTACTTATTTTCTGTTTTTAAAAGTCCTTAAAAGTGTTTTTTTTAATTGGGTGTTTTTAAAAAGTGCTTAATTTTCCCTTTTTAAAAATTATATATCCTTTTTTTTTCTATTCTGCTTTTCGCCACGAATTATGCAGAAAGACATTGTTCTATTCAGCGTTTTCGTAATTAATTCAACCCCAATTTATTTCGGCATACTGTCGGCCCGTAGACGCCAATCGTTTTATATGTTTGATGAAAAACTTTCAGGTCCATATGTGCGTATACTGACTGAGCTGGATTCAGTGGGAATGATCCTCATGTGCAATCAAAGTGCAGCTGCACTTTGCAAGAGATTCTCAATTTCAGACTTCATTTTCCGCCCCTCTGAAATCAAGCCGATAAATCTCTCGAATTTTTGCTGATTACGGGTACCAAATAAATAATGTAAATTTTTTTTTCTCCATAATAGCGATAGAAAATTTTATTTCTCTTGTTAATTTTAACCTTGGTGACGCGCCATTGTCTACACCACTAGCAAGCTTGTGACCTTCTGGAGATATTCTATTTATAGAACAGCACCGTAATCACTTGGGGATCATTCACTAATTGCGTATTTTTATGTGGCTCCCCAGAAGTAAAGAATCCGAAAGCTTAATCACCTCAAAATTTCAATCCCCCCTTTTATTAATTATATTTAAGAATTAATTGAAAGTTATTTTTACTTGAGGTACCGTCCACCAATTGCGCCAAATTTACTTTTAATTTTACTTTTTTTTGCTTATTCCTTTTTTTTAATTATTATATTACTTTTAAAATTTTCAGTGTTAAGTTGTTTTATGAGAATTCAATTATAGATATTTCAATATTTAGAGCCAAATTTTTAAAAGCTATGAAGTGAGGGGGCTTTGAATATTTTAAATGCAGCAAAATATCCTATGGTTAGTTATGAAAAAAAAAATAAAGATTTGTCATTCCAAAACACTTTAATTCATCTCTTAATGATTTTATTTAAAAACAATTTAAATAAAAAATTCAATTATCTAGGATTTCTTAAATATTAAGAATGTAGGGTAAAATTGTTTAGCTTTAATACACATTGTATTTACATCTTAAAATTATTTAAACATTTCATTAGCGAAATTTAAATACTGAACCAAGTTACAAATAATAAGCATTCTTTTAGGAGCTCCTCACTAATTTACATTTACGTAATATGAATTTATTAGAGTTTCTTTAGTTTGCTTAATTCTTTACTTATCTTTACAAATTTGGTATGATCAATAATATTAATCTTGTTTTTTGTTGAATATGCTTTTTTAAATAAATTTTATTTAAATATAAAAGTACACTTGATAATCTTCTTAAATAATAGTTAAATTAATTAGAATTTTGAATTTTATTTTAAATAATTGAATAAAGTAATTATTAATTTAAGAATAGAACGAGCCACTTAAAATGTAATATCTTAAAAATTGTACATAAATTGTTATTATGGTGGCTAATATAATCAAAGTTTTTTTTGTCAAAAACTAGTTATTTGATCATGGTCATGTAAAGTCTTAGGATATTATTTTACATTTTGTTTATGTATTTATGAAGAACTTTCAACAAAGGAAGGAAAGAAATTTTTTTTTTTATTAGAGCGCATATCCTAATTATTGGGTTAGGATTTTGATGTCTAAAACTGACTTTTGACTTGACACCTCAATGTCGAAATCTGATAAAAACTATCAAAAACCTGGGACAAGTTTCATTATTAACATTGTGGTCATTTTATTAGACATTAAACCATGCACAATGCTTGCATTATAAACTATAATCTATATCAATATATTATTTATAAAAAAATTTGCCTGAAAATTATTAATCGGTTTTTCCGAAAGCATGGTTCTCTCAATATATTGCAAGTAATGTGAGTTGCAGTTAGACTAACCGTGAGAGATTTTTGTGGTTTTCCTCTCCATATAACGTAAATGCAGGTACGATCCCTCAAAAAGTATACCAGGACGGCAAAATATCTCCCATTACTTGATCTAGGAGTTCTCTTGTCTTCTGGATTGGGTTCAAAATTACAAGGCTACGGAGTTCAGCATTAGTTGTAGTAAACCCAAAATTGGGTCGGCTGTTCAACGACGGTTAAAAAATGTCATCAGAGAAAAAGTTTTCTCTGTTTTCTAGTACCACCTGGCTTGTTGATGGTTATTAGATTTGTGAATTTTTATTCCCTGATCAAAATAAGTGACCATAAGTCCAATTTCAAGGGCGAATTCTGTCTAACAGCGTTTATCAAATAGCGTTCAAATACAGGGGAGAACGATTTCGAGAGTTACGACGTCTTTTTAACTAGTTATGGTTTTCGAAACCTGGATTTAAATTTATATCCAATTAATAATGCATTACTTATTTAATGGTACTTGTGTATGAAGAAAATTCAAAATAAAATTTTTTCTAGCGACAATATTATGATTGACTTATAGGATATACAACGATGTTTTCGATGTATGTATCGATTGGATGCATATCGATACTATGGATTTAGTTAAATGTCTCAGACGATTAAATAAAAAGTCAAAGCAGTGGCGTAGCGAGGGGTGGGCAAGGGGGGGCATCATGCCCCGGGCGCTACTCACAAAGGGGCGCCAAATGGTCCGCGAAACAAAAAATTGCTGGATAATTTTTGTTATAATTGATTTCTGGAAAATATATTTTAAATTTAGTGCCAGTGTAATATAATAAATGTTAATTCGTAAATAAAAAGGAACACTAATAGTCTAAATCAAACTGTAATAATATATTCNTATGCCGCAAAAAATATTAAGAAATGGAGTAATCGAAAGATTAGTTCTAATACTAAAGTTTTATTTATAAATGGACAGATGAAAGGTTCAAAATAATCTTTTTCCTTAAAAAAAAAAGAAGAAATAATTTCTTCTAAACCTGACTCAAAGTAAGCTTGAAAGAATGTTATTATGCTTTACAGATGAAATGGCGCCAATTCGTCCTATTTTTTTTCACACTTCATTCGTTTATCTCATCAGCAGTACATTATTATAATTATCATTTTGTTTAGATTTAAACGTACAGCACATCAGTATTATCCCTCTTGATGTAAAATATTTTTGTGTATTATATTGATTTTTGTTTGTTTTCGCGGGTATAGCAATAAATTAATTCAGCTGTTCTTTATTTATTTTAGGCTAAGGAACCTCAAACTATTATCTTCTTTCTTAAATTCTCAGGCATTATTAAAAAAATGTTTATTAACTACTATGAATATATTAACCAGCAAAAAAAGAGAAGAAAAACTGCTCATTATTTTGAAAATAATGAATTTGAAGAATGAAATATTTAATATTATGAATTTGTTCTTGTCATATTTTAAACATATAATAATATTTCTTATTTCAGCTTCAATATCATGGCGTGTGTTTTCTTTTACAATTTTTAACGAGGATTCTAAAATAAAATATTAAGTTTTGAGATCTAGGAACTGTATAATTTTCAGAGATACTAAGACTTCAATACAATTATATATACATTTTTTTGATTGAGTAAAATAATCAGCTTTATTAAATAGATAATACCAAAAAACTGAAGCTGCGAGGTATTATTTGAATGAACAAAAACTTCATTGGCTTCAAAATTAAGCATATCGAAATTAATGTCGACATTCATAACACGCACATTCTCAAGACTTGCAAAACGTGAATAAGAAGAATCAAAAGTGATTGAAAATATAAAGCTTCCTTTGAATAAAAGAAAAAAAGCGAAAAACAAAATTACTATTTTTGAACACTTAAAAACTGTGGATTTTTATTTCTATCTGCATATTTTTAAGCCAATGAAGTTTTTTAATCAAGTAAATCAGCCTTGTTCTAAACCAAAACTTCTTTCACACACCAATGTCGGTTTCTAATATATATAAACCTGAACCAAAACTGTCCGTTAAAAACACGAAACGAAAATGACTTTGGAATTCAAACCTATCATCTCTTAATGAAATAAATAAAAAAAATTTTTTTTCCATTTTTCCACAAAAAAAGAAACGATAAAGATCAACTTTTGTTTTCACTTTGCTTATTTTTGCTGCCGTTAGACGGCTTGCCGACCCGGGAATTTTTTTTTAGCATTTTAATTTTTGATTCAGTTTGCACACAAGGTGACATGAGATGTGATGAAATAGGACATGCTGATGCAGGATCTGGACAAGTGCAATCCTTATATGGTACAGGCCCGGGCAAATTTACCGCCCATCTAGCCTAGCAAGAACTTCATTTTGCTAATTGCTGGCTTCTGAATAGGCTGCTTGTAATTTTATCATTTTCTAAATTTTAAAAATCTGTGCCATTTTGTCCGTAAATTACATAATTAAAGTTTAATAATGATAACTAAGGAGTTTGCAGATACTTTGTGCGGTGTTCTGTTTCCTCGTAAATTGTGGCTCCTGGCCACGAACAAAGATGTTGATTCCGTCCAATGGTCAGAGGATGGCTTGTCCGTTAGGATTGATAGTATTGGAATTGAAAAAGAATGTTTTATACCTCAAGTGTTTAACGTCACCAGCAATCAACATGTCTTGCGTCAACTTTCTTATTATCAATTTGAGAAAATAGATAATAAAATAAAGTAAGTTTTGTTTTTCTTTTTTAGCATTTTTGAAACAGCATTTTGAATTATTTTTTTTTAGGAATCTGCTTATGAAATTTTTCGTTTTCTGTTTATTATGTGGCTAGATAGTATATCAGTTGTAATTTTGGAACTTTTGTGATGATTTTTTTGCAATGATTGTCCCTTATCTTCAATGTACTGAAAAAAATTTTTTATCCAATTTGTTTCAAGTACTTAATTGCGAATTTGCAAACATTTATCACATTTTGAACACAATATAAACTTTTGCAGTTATTTCTTTTCCATTTATTAAAAATAAGTTTTTTTATTGCTAATATCAGCTGTAAATCATTGCAATTTTATGCAAATATTATTATAAAGCAAATATTATAAATACTTTACTGCATAATTTTTCTTTACATATTTTCATAACAGTAAATATTTTCCATCATACTGTAAACAGTAAATACAACTGTAAACTATTTTCAAGTTATTACAAATGAGCCTCTCCAATATATTACAATGCAATACTCTTAACTACGATTTCAAGTAAAAATTATGTTAGTAAAATTGTTTACTGTGTCTAATTTTACATCCGTTATTCTTATCTGCAAGCATTTCTCATAATTTAATAATACAATAAACTATTTTATAACTATTGCAAACAATTCATTGCAGCATGATTCTAATATTTTTTTCTCAATTTTTTTCGCTTATTTGCGATTTTAAGCAAACAATTTAAATACGAAATATTTTACTACAGCGTCTGTCATATTTTATAATGTTTTTAATTGCAAAAATTATCTATATTTTTAAAGTATTTTAAATTACCTGTAAGATGTTGCAAATAATTCATCTCAGTTTTTTGCTATATTCTGTTGCATTTTATTGCAAATAACTTAATGCAATTTTAAACAGAAATTATAGAAGTGAAATATTTTATTACATGTTGCATTATTTTGTATATTTTACTACTCAAAATTGTTTTTCCATATTATTATAGTCTTGAAAGTTAATTACAAGTTATTAATTTGTAGCGAATAGTTGAATGAAATTAATTGCCTTATTAAGTCATCTTTATGAAACTATCAACTGTAATTTTGTATATTTTATTAACTACAAATTCTTGAAATTTATTGCTAATAATAATTTATTTAGATTTTTGAGCAAATATTTTTACGTAACATTCTTGCATTAAAATGTTATTTGGGACATTTTGAAAATAACATTTTCAAA
The DNA here is from genome assembly GCF_043381705.1 of Parasteatoda tepidariorum. NCBI lineage: Eukaryota > Metazoa > Arthropoda > Arachnida > Araneae > Theridiidae > Parasteatoda > Parasteatoda tepidariorum. The sequence goes on along the minus strand of NC_092212.1, from coordinate 61,485,586 downwards.
ATTTAGTTTAATCAAAAATTTTGCAAACATAATTTGGCAAAAAAAAAACATTTTTCAGTGAACATCTTACTTTTTTATGCGCATTTAAGATTTGATCCATGCAAAAAATAATGAGTTGTATTGAAGTAATTATAAAATTAAACAATGCAATATTATTTTTAAAAACATCATAAAAATTTTCTTCTTGTTTATTTAACAATAAGCATTGAATTATTTTACTATAACAAACTTATTTTGGAAAATTATATTGAAAGTAGTATTGATAAGTGATTTATTATTGTTTTTAATTATAAATTTAACTTTACATAAATCTAGGATGATGTTTTGTATATACTAATTCGTAACATTCTATTGTAGTTATACTGCTAAATCAAATGACTTAAATTTTAGAAACCATCCAAAACGTGTGTTATTACAATAAAATATTCGGAATATACAAAATCATGTTACTTCCTTTTAAGAATGTATGCAAATGATAAGTTTTAATTATGTATGCCTTTAATTAAGTTATTATAAACTGATTCATGTTTGATATTGTTCTAAAAACTGTAAAAAAATTCTTTTTTTACGAAGATTACTTAGTTTCTTCAAAACTGTTTTTTTAAAAATAAATTATAAATAATTTCAAATAGTAAAATTAGTTTTTTTTAATAATTTAAAATTATTTTTTCTACAATTGTTTAGTTTTTCAAATAATTTATGTTAATTTAAAAAAAAGTAATTTTTCATTTAAGAACAATTTTACCATAAACACGTAGTAAAATTATTCTCCGTAAAAAATGCAAAAAATACGTATAATACTAATTATTTAGTTAGGCTGCAAATTGTTTAAAAAATTATAATTAACGTATATGAAAGTGGAGAGAAAATGTCGATGGAGGAAAAATAGGACAAATCATGTAATAAATAGTTAATTGTATTATTATGAGTTTCACAATTAAATTGTTTTACTTTTTCATTTTTTTTATCATTTCAGTTATCGCAAAGAATAAACTTAATTGAATTTTAAAAAAGTTCTTGGATTTTACATTTACTCTATTTAACAGTGGCGTACGCAGAATTTTTTCAAGGGGGGGTGGGGTGTTCCATAATTTTCTGAAATTACTAAAAGAAATTCGAGTATGTAATAAAGCACTATTATTTTCCTAATTTAAACAGCTAACAATTTTGACTTTTTATTTAGACAGCATTGTTTAGTTAAATTTCGATTTGATTTTTTAAGTTTAAGAACATAGTGTAATATCTTAACGCATGTAATATCTTCTGAAAAAAGTCCAATGTCATATGGGTGGGAAGTAACACTTTGAGGGCCACTTTCACATTCATCAGATTTTGTTATGCTAGAAACGTTTTCTTCAACGGAAGTATCACATTTCTGTTCAACAGAAAAACTTACATTGGTACTAGATGCTGTCACCTCACTAATTTCAGGTCGTGATTTTTTCTCAAAATGATTAAAAATTGTTAAATTCTTGCGTTTTGGCATCCTAAAGATCCAAGAACAGCAAATATATATATATATTTATTGGCATAGAAATATCCGCTATGCTACGATCTCAAAGTTTCGAGCTGGAATGAATAACTTCAACGAGCACAGTATCTCCAATGGTATTGTTACTGATTTCTTCACTAGTCGAAATAGTGGCGGCGACGAGTTCGGCGATTGAATTAACTTGTTGTTAAGACAAAACGAAACAGATTTAGCGAAAAGCTCCGAAAGACAAGCGGCAGAGATAACTCTTAGTCTGACTAACTAACTCCACTGTACTCCGCTCCCCCCTTTATATAATTTTTCACCGCATCTCCAAAATTCTCGAATTGTCTCAAATACGACAGAACGTCTAGGATTCCAGAATCATCGCGTAAAGACCTCGCGAAAACTATCGCGACTGGCAGGGCAGAAAGGAACCAGCCCGTAACAGTATCACGCGAATTTGGTTTCAAAAGTACAACTCTATTATAGCAAACGTTTTTTCAGTATTTTGAGAAATACCGTGGGAAAAAAAAGTAGGCATGAGGCAAATAAAAATATATAATCTTTAAAAATAATAGCCCGCATAATTTCTACTAAAATTTTTATTTTTACCATTTTGTCTGAGCTCAAAAGGGGTGTTTAAACCCCTAAACCCCTCCCTTGCGTACGCCCCTGCTATTTAATAATTACTGCACCAAGCTAGAAGAATATTATTTGAGATGTTTAAAGATATGTTACGTCATTAGTTAGGGGTGGAGTTAAACTCTTCAGTCCTCTCAGTTTTATATGGATATCTATTTTTAGATACGCTTGCCCAAGTTACTGATTGGTTGCTACTTCCAGTGGATAAACTTTTATTTTTATAAAGCATGGACAATTACACCCTTTTTTTATAATTTCAATGCATTTAGAATCCTTCAAAGCCACCAGAAAGCATTTTAATACTTTTCTAAAAGTGCTACTTATAAGTTATTTCTAAGCAAAAAACACTAACTTTCGTTTTCATCTGTCACGTGATTCACGAACCGACGTCATTCGTCTCCATCGGCCGTTTCTTTGCAATTGCAGGAATTAAATCAAACAATTTTAGAAGGTAAATAACTATGTGAGAACAAAGATATTTTTAATAAATTGTGTCCTAATGTAGCTCAATAATAATAATGTAGCTAATAATGATAAAGTAAATAATAATTTATAAGATACTCATTGGAATTGAGGATCTGAATATTAAGGATTTTTTAAGTTCAGTAATAACTTAATTGTGTCCTTATGTAGTGTGTCCTTATGTTCTTAATTGTGTCCAATAAATTGTGTCCTAATGTAGCTTAATAATAATAATGTAGCTAATAACAATAAAATAAATAATCATTTATAAGGTACTCATTGAAACATCGGAATTGAGGATCTGAATATTAAGGATTTTTTAAGTTCAGTAATAACTTAATTGTGTCCTTATGTAGTGTGTCCTTATGTTCTTAATTGTGTCCAATAAATTGTGTCCTAATGTAGCTTAATAATAATAATGTAGCTAATAATAATAAAATGAATAATAATTTATAAGGTACTCATTGAAACATCGGAATTGAGGATTTGAATATTAAGGATTTTTTAAGTTCAGTAAAAAAAGGGGTTAGAATGCGTTATGGATGACTGATATTACTTAGTAAAATTATATGTCATAAATGCAAACTAATTTTGTTCTTAAATTTTTTTAATCATGTTAATCTTAGTTTTACGGTAAAATTCTAATTATTTTCATGTGAAGTGAGGAAAAAAAAATGTAGAATAAATATTTTATATTGAATAGCTTCAGATTTTAAAAATGTCGAAAAGCTCTAGTTATTGATTTTATTTATTTTTTTTATTCTTGCTTGAATTTAATCAGGGGTCTGTTTAGAAGAAATTTGAGTCCGTTAACGGGCCAGGGAGGAGGGGGGGGGAAGACAGACATAAACGAACTAAATTTTGTCTTCGGCAGACGCTGTTTCCTTTATTCGTCCGAATTGAACATTCTGCGTTCAGCAGTATAGGCTAAATACCAAATATTTGTATGTTGCATCTCTAATTTAGTAGCAGCGATTGCTGTTTATTTTTTAAAATTTAATTTTTTAAATTATAATTTAACAGTGTTGAGCCTAATCTTGTATGCCTTGACAATTTAAAAACTCATTGAAAAAGTTTTTTGAAAAATAACAGGACCCTATTTGCACTAATTCACAAAAGCAGGACCCTGGTTGAAAGAATTACATTCACAAATTACGACTAATTTTTTCACAATTTTGCAAAAACGGACCTTTCACGAAATGTCTGGACAGACTCCTGATTTAATGCAAGGAATTATCTCCAGCATAGCAGAAGCCTTTAAAAAAATCATGATCCCATCACCACTTTTAATTCATTCTTTATAAAAAAAACTAAGTTAAAGGAAAAAGAATGAAATACATTCTAGAAGATTTTTTTTAAAACTTTATTTTAATTGTGTTAAAATGTGTTATAAGAGTATCAAGCATATGCATTTATTTAGTTTTACATTAGAGAAACAGGAATTAAATTTTATAAATAGACATCGAAATAATTTTTCACCGTAGCAAAATTCCTGTTTACTCAAAGAATAAAAATGGAAAGAAATGATATTTACATTACTTCTTAGCTAACTATTTGATAAATAAAAAAAATGTAGATTAGAATTTCTTTTCATTTTGCATAAGTTTTTTTTAATTCTTTAGCTTTTTTGAAACAAAACCATCTAGCTTAATAATACTCACTGAAATTATGTGACCAAATTAAAATAAATTTATTGAAATTTTAAGTATAAGCACAGACTGATGTCTGAAGATTCATTTTCGGCGAAAGCTTAACCTGAGATTTTTTTCCACCTATTTTAATTAAATTATTTTTAATTAAAAATGTGCAATACATTAATTTTACTATTTTATAATTCTTCTTTGCGGGCACTAGCAAATAGCTTGCAGAAATATGGAGAAAAATTAACAGTAAACGTTGAATTTACTACCGTTTAGCGGTACCTTCACAAATTCAATTTTAGGAAAAACGGTAGTTTCACAAATTCAACTTTAGGAAAAACGTTAGTTTCACAAAGTACTTTTTCTTAAAATTTTATTTTTCTATCCTTAAGAAACGATAAATCTATATTTTTAATATGTTTTTGTGTTGATTTTTTAATATCATTTTTAATTTTTCACATATTATGTCTAAATTTTCACAAAATAGGTACCTCTCAGTAAAACCTAGACAGACCCCTGAATAACCATATTTGGTAAATACTATATTGCAGAAAGATGAATTAAAAATTTAAAAGTAATTTTTTGACTATAGCGAAATTCTTATTTACTTAAAAGAATAATATTGAGAATGCATATGAGCATTAATAAGTATTTGAATATTTAATACATAGTAAAAAAAAGAAGAAATAAACTGTATTAGTAAAAATTTACTTAAAAAGAAAAACATTAAACTCTAGTAAAAAAAAAGGAAGAAAAAAAAAGGCAAAATTATATTACATTAATATTTAGAACATTGTAACGATGATGGATAGATATTTTTTAATGAACTTGATTTATAAAAAAATTTTTAATACCAATAATGAAATCGTCCACCCTTTATATAAATGTATACTATTTCTATCCAATATGCGATTAATTTCAATTAAGTAATTAGGCTTTAATTGAACATGTTACTTAAACTTAAAAATAAGTGTAATAAAATAACATTTTCTGATATGCGTAATTTTTGGAGCAATATTTACTAAATCACTGTAATTAAATAAACATTACTGCAAAGAATTTGACAGTGAAAATGAATTTGCTGCAAAGGCTTCAGTGGCTTTTTATTGCAGGGATAGAAATTAAGAAAATTTAGTCACTGATCCAAAGGACTAATAACTAAAAAATAATGTTAGTCCGTTTACATTTTCAACTACCTTTGTTGCATTGCTACCACAAAAACCTCTCACGGAAAGCCTGACGGCAAGGGGACTCTTACCCATGATCCATCTACCACTGAGGATATTTAACGTCACCACTGTGATCTGTGCAAGCCGGATGTGGAATTCGAACCCGGAACACATCATTAGAAGGCGAACGCTCTATCCCCTGAGCCATCGCGGCTCAAGAATAATCGTTATTAAATTAATATTAATTGATGTGCAAAAAATCTAAAAAAAAAAAGTGCCAAGTTGATAAGAGAGTACCAGGACGAATTTTCTTTTCAACGTGGCGCTTGGCTAAATTCAGGGTTCGTGATTTTTTTTTGATTTAAAAAAAAAAAGAAAAAAAATCATATTTTTATTTTTATTTAAATTGGATTTTTTTTATTTAAATCAGATCTAACACTGTAAGAACTTTGATTTATGATTAGAAAAACTTCATAAATGTTTAATCAAAATTAAATATTAAAACTATATTTTAACAATATTGTAGAAGCTCTAACTACCCAAAAACTGTTTTCTTTACAATACATAGCTTTGAATGCATAGCAACCATTTTGAAACAAATGCATGATTCAAATTTAAAGACTAGATGAAATAGAGAATTTAAATCCAATTTATGCATATTAGGGTAATTTCTTTTCAAGATAAACTCAAGCTTCAAAAATATAGATTTGACACCAGTAAAATATAATGTAGATTTTAATTCCATGCCTTTTCAATTAAAAGGTAGAATTTTAATTAACATTCTTTTTTTTGTTAAAAAAATTCATGTTTATTAATTATTTTCTACAGCTATGCAAGTCTCCATTAAGACAGCAGTAAATGTTTACTTTAATCTGTACTTTTAATCTCAAGAATCAAAAGATTTTTAAAAATGTAATTCCAAATGTGTTGGAATTTAACACACACCAAGAAAGAAAGAAAGAAATTTCGTTAACTAAAATTAATTAATAGAGCAATTTAATTAAAATAAATTTCAAAATTGAGAAAAGAAAATAATAAAAGTATCAATAATTTAAAACACTTTTTAAAACATTTTTTTAAATCAATATATATTTACAAAAAAAATCAGTTGATTTAAAACAATGATTTTTAAAAAGAAATCATTTGGTTTAAATCAAGTTGATTTAAATCAACAAACTCTGGCTAAATTACGGCGGTTTTTTATTGCAAAAAGTTGAATAATTCAATTCGCCGACGACAGAATTATCATGGAATCAATAATTTCTGAAGAATAAATTTTTCAATGGATCTGCTGTTACAATTTTTCAATGAGCAATTATGTACTAAAAGTGTGTTTCTCAATATTTATAGTTCTTTTCAAACAATTTTAGCCAAATAACAAGTAATTTTAAAACGGTGTTAAAAAAGTGATAGCCCAACAGACATGCGGACCTAATATTTTTTTAATAAGTTATAATATCTTTTATGATAGTTATAATTTTACCACTTTCGATGCACTTGATTTTATTTTTCTATGTATTTTGTAGATTGGTTTCCCCGTTTGTTTATCATTATTATTTTATTTATTTATTTATTTTGTATTTTAGAATGTGGGAATTCAAGCACAGCTGTTTCAGGGCTGATAGGGAAGATCTGTTGTGCTATGTCAAAAGGAGTAGCCAAAAAGTGGTAAGCATTAAAAGAATTATTGTTATTTACGCATTTTTACGTTGGCTCTTCCATAGCAGCAAGACAACTTTGGCCCGCATCGGGCCAATATTCATGAATCTAGGCTCAGTAAGGGTTCAAAGGACCTTTATTTTTCCGATATTGGCCATATGTAGAATTTTACGATTCACTAGAACCAGATATGTTACAGCCACTTTACAACCAATATCGGTCCTATATAGAATTGTCAGATTCACGTGATATTTTATACCCATTTAGCCAATTTACGTTCTATATTGGCCAATGTAGGTCCTATATAGGCCATTCTAGGACCAATATTAGTCCTTCAGTGCATGTTCTTTTGGACCCGTGTCGAGTCAATTTTGAACCCAACTGGATACTACAGTAAGATAGCCTTATAAAACAAAATCCCTTTATTTACGCTTTTAGCTCACTTTGTTTTTCTGTTTTCATATTTCGTAATCTGGCAATTGTATTAAAAAAATATTTTAAATCATTTCCGAAAGTTTCTCATCCATGTAAGTTCATTTGAATTCGCTACTCGCTTTATAGATTTCGTTTTGTGTCTTGTTCTGTTTTTTCTTTACATTTTATTTTATGTTTTTTACGTGATTTTTATTACTTGATGTGTTCTATTTTATTTCAAAATTTTTTTTCAGTGCTCTTTACTCTATTGTATTGATAACTTTTGCTTAGCTATATTTATACAATATTAGAAAGCACTCCTTTTTGTGGATACAATCGTATGAGCTGAAGAAGAGATTCTATCCCCCCCCCGTATTTTTATTATATTTTTATTTTTTCAATGTTATTTTACTTTAATTTTCTTTTTATCTTCTCATTAGTCTGAAATTTTTTCCATGTTTTCTTTATATTTTGAATTTATTTTATCTCTATATTTTGAACTTATTTATGCTTACTTATAATTCGAACTTATTTATTCTCTCTATATTTATACTTGCAGCTTATGCACAGTAAATTAAACTTACAAATTTTCTTCCTTTTACTCTTTTTTTTTATCCTTTTTGTATTTATTGTGCTATACATGCATACATGAGTGAGTGAGATAGATAAAATAGATAGATAAAATAAATAAGATAGATAAGATAAATAAGATAGATAAGATAAATAAGATAGATAAGATAAATAAGATAAATAAGATAGATAAGATAAATAAGATAGATAAGATAAATAATATCGAGAGATAAGATATATGATAGATAAGATAGATAGATTTAATGATTAAGTTGTTACATTAGTTAAAACAGCATATTAAAGTATTTGGAGTGCAAAAGGTTGAACTATAAGTTTTCTTATCTATTGCAACGATGCTAACAGGCAATTTCGATTCATTTATCAAACCTATAACAAATTTATTAAGATTAGTGGATTCATAATTTAGATTATAAATTTGCTCACTTTGAAATTCCAGAAAGCTTTAATTTTTAAGATTAAAGAAAAGCAAAGAACACCCTTAAAACAATATTCCCAAACTTATTTTGTTTAAATGTTAGGTTTTATTTCCGGATATTTTTTTTTATGTCATTACATACTTCGATTAAAGGTAAAAATTTTCAAACCTTTTCATGCACTTTAATTAATTTTTTTTTAAAAACTCAAACTTGCATTTTTCCTGTGAATGTTCCATATGAACTGAATTATAACATTCTGTTTTTGCATCGTTATCATCGATGTCGACGTTGACAAACTAAATAATTAATCTCTGTTATCTACTATTTGCATTGTTTTATGTAAATGAGTTTTTTTTTATCTGTTTACAAAATCGTATCTAATATTAAAGCAGCAAGTAATTTAAAGTAAGCCTGCAATTAAATGTCAGTAAAAAATTGCCATTCAATTGTGATATCAAAACTTTTTGCCTCAACTGCCTACTATTAATGTTTAAGCAAATTAAAATAAGTGAAAGAGTTAAAAGCTTCTTGTTTCAACTCTTGGTTAGTGTTATAACGTGGATGCAATGTTAGCCAATGAAATCATTAATAAACAGCTAATTATATGTTGGCCGATAAGTAACGTTGATATTTGGACATGTTTCAGCCTGGAAACGCATCTGTTAAAGCATAAACATTTTTTAATTAATATTTTTTTCTAATTTTTTTCTTAAAATATATATATATATATAAGTTCAAAATGAGGATAAAACAAAGGAAAATTATAGACATATGCAAAAGGGGGGGGGTGAAATAATAATGAAAAAAATAAGAAACGACTGATTTAAAAAGGAAAATGATGAAATATTTTTTTTAAAAAACCGGAAAATAAAAGATATAATCTTTTTATCAGCCCACACGATTATATCTGCAAAAAATAGTGCTTTCTGATATTGTATCAATATAGCCAAAGCAAAATACAATAGTGTGAGGAGCACTCAAAATTTTTTTTTACAAAAATTACAACAAATAAAATAGAACACAATAAGTAAAAATAACACGTAAAAACAAATAATAAAATAAAATAAAAAGAAAAAAAAACAGTATTAAACAAAACAAAAACTATAATGCGAGTAGCGATATCAGATGTACTTACATAAACGGGAAATTTTTCAAGAATGATTTAAAAATATCTTCGCAACAAGATTGCCAGATTACAAAATATGAAAACTAAAGCGCAAATTGAGTGTAACTAGAGGTTTTTAAAGTGCCGTTCTTTCTGCATTGCTGAAGTGATTTGCTATGCTGTGCATTGATTTGTTAGTTACCAAGGATGGGCCCGAAATGGATGTGCGCAAGGTAATATTATACTGGATAATTTAAATAGTTGAACATAAATAATATTAGAAAATAAATACTCATTTAAGAAAAAATAAAAAAGAGAAACATAAATTGCATGTTTTGCAATTAATTTTAGCCACGGATTTGCCCGAAATGGATTTGCACATGGAAAAATTATATAAATTATCAAAGAAAAAAATATTTGTAGATAATTTTAACACGGAATTGCCCGAAATGGATTTGCACATGGAAAAATTAATACAGAAATTTTTAGTAAATAATTTTAGCCACGGATTTGCCGGAATGGATTTGCACATGGAAAGGTTATAAAAATTAACAAAGAAAAAATTTTTAGTAGGTAATTTTAGCCACGGATTGGCCCGAAATGGATTTGCACATGGAAAAATTATATAAATTAACAAAGGAAATTTATAAAGGATGATTATAATTTAAGTTACGATTTCAAAAACCGATAATCTTTAAACTACTCGTCAGAATGACTTGATGTTTTAGCAGAACAATCGTGTGGCAATGGAATTTTGTTACGCGGAGCAAAAAATAGTTCCAATTGATGGCACTGTCAGGAGAAAGACCAAAAATGTATTCTTTACACACGGGAATGTTGTTAGCCAAAAGGAAGTAATAGAGTTCAGGGGCTTACTAAAAATTTAATAGCGAAAACACAAATATACGTGTTTACAGCTACAACAGTGATAATCCAAAGAAAAAAAGGAATGAAGAGTTTCACGGGACAAACATCTGATTATTAAGGCGTAAGTTGTGTCCTCCGCTTTATTTTGCTACTAATTGGAAGCGTAGAACGGCATGCTCCACATTAGATCAGAGGATATATGTCCTGATGCAATAAATGCGGTGTGTGATGCTTGCCTTCAAGTCGGCTAGATTCTCAATCCACCCGCTGTAAGCAAGATATTTCGTAATGGTTGTCCAGAGTGTTTATCTTGTCCTTAACTTTTTTCTATCAATTACTTCATCTGTAATGTATTTAAGTTTGTGTATACCTTATTGTTCAGAAACTTAACGTCCCAGAATTAATCAAAATTTTTTATTTCTTTCAGTTTAAAAAATTTGCTACTGACTACGAAAAACGTCGTTCCAAAAGAAGAAGTAAGCGATCTATTAACTATGCAGCAATAGAAAACCAGGATGATTCAGAAGACATTGAAAAGGAACCTGGAATGAAACTGAAAAAGGGAACCAGACAATCTAAACGTGTAAAAGAAGAAGACAATGTCACCTTTGAGCCTAGAAAGGCCCTTTCACCCATTCATAGCAACTCCTATGTTCTAGGCTCTTCATTTCGCAACAATACCTATCAAGAGTTAGGCCTCAGAAAAGATATGATTACAATATCACACGATAACATACGCTCTTCTAGATGCCTCAAGAATTCTATTGCAAATCCGAAGAGAATCCCACTTCCAAATCAACCAGAGGAGATACCTATACCAAGAAAGCGAGGAAGACCGAAACGACAAAGTGGGAATCAAAACCCTTCTACCTCACAAGCCTTCAATTCTTATCAAGGATTTGAAGACAAATCGGACATTAAAATCAATCTAACTGATCTACCATCACCAGCAAGAGCAACAGGACAATATGTTAATGGAAGCAGCAGACAAAATGGAACTCAGCAGCCAGGGCCAACAAGCAGTCAAAAATATTGGAATCAGATTTTAGTGAAAGATGACAAATTTCTAAATGTTACGGAAACCGACAAAGTTATAAATGACATTAAATTGAATGAAATGAATTTGGACATAGCAGCATCTCTCTCATACGCGCAAGATAATGATGGTAAGATATTCATCAGTAGTCCTAGTGATAAAGTTTTTTTAAAGTTAGATGGCTCTGAGGATCTGTTTGAAATTAAAATAAATGGTGGCAGGATATACGTTCCTATATATCAGAAAAATGGCATGGTTAACAGTTCTATTCCGAATGAAAACGAATTTCCTTTTGGCCAACCTCAAATTTTGAATAACATGATGAGTAATTTCCATAATTACAGCAAAGCACCAGCAATCAGCAAGCCTTCTACTGGTACATCCTACAGCAACCTTAATTCCATCCCTGATTCCGTTAATGCTGAAAATAATCAAGCAGCTCTGAATGACTACCCAGTCATCGCTGTTTCTCCTTATGCAAGTAATTTTAGGATGCCGAGTTCGAGTTATCATCATCAGTCCATTGAACCGATTTCAAATTTGAACCAAATGGCTTCGTATCCAATTTCAAGATGTTCCAGTACAACTTCTGTAAACCAATTTAAATCTAACAATTTTGATGGTAGTTCTTTTGTGAGGGACATAGAATCGCCTTATTCAAGCAATCCATACACGTATGAGCAGTCCCAGCAGGCTATGATTCGAAATCTTTCTGCAACACCCATTAAGCTGGAGCCGTTTGACGAAAATCCGAACCCTTTCGAAGCATTGATGGGCATAAATTGCAACAAAACTTCTCCTGATATACTCCACGTGACGGAAGGAGATAGATTTGGAAAATTATACCCTGAAACTTGCACCAGTACTCCCGAGAATCATCACAGTAACAGCTGGATAAACAGTTCTCCTATATATGGATATTCTGATCGACAAACTTTGAATAATTACGTGCTTGGGAAGAATACAAATTCCTATAATATAGCATCAACTTCAAAAAGTCAACCGTTTCGGATGCAGAACACACCCAGAACATCGGTTCAAAGTTTTGCTCGTACAAACTGCAATGAACAGTTAACCAATACTTATACAGACATCCAAAATTCTTCTAACGGGGCAAATAATAACAGAAATCAATTTGAAAGGATTTGTGGAAACAGTTCGAATTTCTATAACATAAACTCAAGCTGCCAGCCTGTTGTTTCAGAACCATCCCCTAAGTCTCTTTTGTATCCTGATCATCAACGCCATAAATCAGAGAGCCCCAATGAAACTCGGGTTCTTTTTGACGATCAGACTTTTGATTTGTGTGAAGAAGTGTGTTTTCTTGAAGAGAAATATGCAACAGGAAATGTAGAATCGACATATGAAGGATTATCTGTTAAAACTGCTGATGAACAGCTGATTTCTGGAGAAGAACACAAAGAGACTGGAGGCTCAGCTGAAGCATTATCGTTTGCACTAATATCAATGTCTATTCAAGACCATTTGATAGCATCAGCATCTAATTCCACTTTCAAATTGCAATCTGAAACATCTGAAGAACAATCCAATCTGCCTGAAAAGAAATTCAGTCTTCCTAGCGAACAATCGAGTTTGCTTGAAGAACAATCTTGCTTGCCTGACGAACAATCCAATACGTCTAACGAAAAATTGAGTGCGTCGGAAGAGAATTCCATTTTGCCCAAGGAGAAACTCGCACTCGAAGATAAACCAAATCGAATCAAAAATGGAGACACGTGCATTGGACAAACAGTTTTGATGACCAAGTGCCCTGAAAATGCTCCTGTGGATGAAACTGACTTTAAAAAATGTTCAGTGGACTCGAAAGATGATGTAGCTGGTGAAAAAGTTTCAGCTGATATAAATAGAGATGAACATCCATCTGATAACTTACAAGAAACCGTTGCTCAAACTGAAGGTGACTTTGCAATGGGATTAGTACAAGATCGGAACAATACCACAGAATCATCAACATTTTTCAATTGCAAAATGCTATCAGCAAAAGCTTTTCCACAATTTCGTTCGTCTGAAAAGCGAGCTGGAATTGTTAAAATTGAGTCAGATTTGGAGGAAAAGAAGGGCATTCAACAAATTTCTATGAAGAACAAGAGCGATGAAATCGAAGTCGATCAACTAACATCTATGAAGAACAAAAGTATTGATAACGAAGGCAATCAACAATTATCTTTAAAGGAAAAAAACACAGAAAATGAATCTACACTTGAAAACGATCCTCGTAAAGCTATAGTAAATTTTCTGCTTGATCAAATAAAACAAAATGTAAATTTTCAGTGGAAAATTGTAAATGGAAAATTCATAGTAGATGGATGCAAATTTGAAGCATGTGACGATGTTGAAGCATGGATAAAAACAACTTATAAATAAGCATATAAATGATTTTCCAAATTGTAAGCTAAAGACGTACTATTTTTATATTGTAATCGTTAAATATTTAAAATATTTAATTGTATTATTTACTAGCTTTATTAATAACTGGTAAAAAATATCAATTTCTTATTACTTTAAAAAAAAAGCAACTTACGAATAAAAATGGAAATACTTTGTACAACTTAAAACTTAGGAATATTTAGAATATATAATTGCAATTTTTTACCAATGATAATTACTTATTTGTGAAATATTACAGTTCTTTTACATTCAGAATTAGAAACTGCTCAAATTTGAGCTCTCTTAAATAAGTACTCTTATTGTAATTTTTACTAATAAGTACTCATAAGTACTCTTAATTTGCATTAAGAGTACTTATTTTACATTATAACGACAATTCATTTAGAAACATTATAACGACATAAGCATTATTTACATAATATATTATATAAACATTATTTACATTATAACGACAATTCATTAGAAAGTATATTATTGTAATTTTTTTCTATCTTCATTGATAATTTATAAAGTTAATGAAATGAATTTTATGAAGGGGAATTATTTGCATAAATGTGATATAGAAACTTGAAATATTCATTTTACATTGTAAAAATAAATGATCTAAAATATTTTATAGTAATTTTTAACATTAAGTATTAAAAATATCGATATATTGTAAGTAAATTATAAGTAAAATAAGAGTTATGAAAGTAAATTATAAATTTAAAAAAAATAAATAATTAAGTAATAAATATATGAAATATCAATAAATTATTGATGAAAGTAATAAACATAAATTAAGAATAAAATAAAAGTAAATTATGNTTAACATTAAGTATTAAAAATATCGATATATTGTAAGTAAATTATAAATTTAAAAAAAATAAATAATTAAGCTATAAATATATGAAATATCAATAAATTATTGATGAAAGTAATAAACATAAATTAAGAATAAAATAAAAGTAAATTATGTATAAAAGTAAGTTATAAATATAAGCAATATAAGTTAATTATAAATAAAAGTAAATTATAAATAAAATAAAAATAATACTAGTAAATTATGAATAAAAATAAAATCCGGTATCATTTTATATTATTTTATCCAATATCATTTTAGGTTTATAAATAAGACCTAAAATGATAAGATTCACTGTTTGCTATAATCCCAATATGTTGAGACTGATTCTGTGTTGAAACATAACACAATTATAACAATATTTTGTTGTAACTAACTTATAATTCGTAATAATAGAACCTATTTGGTAAAAATATTGGTTTTTAAATATGTAATATTTTAAAATATTTGAATTTTCCTTTATTCCATTATTAGTTTTTAAAACACAATAATTTTTAAATGAATTAATTATATAGTTTAATATATTTTAAAAATATATCTATTGCAACAAATGAAAATTTTATCTATGAAAGTATTTAAATATGCGAAACATATTTCAATAAAAATATATTCTTGGAATATTTATGCAAAACAATTTAATTGTTTTAAAACATTTTTAACGTATTAAAATAGTAGCAATAAATGTGCATTTATTTCATTAAGTATTTGCATTGTTTATAGGTATTTATATTTTACATGAAAATAATGATAAGTATAAATTTGCATTAAGAGTACACAAAAATTTAAAATTTTTTCTAATTAATTTTAAAAATTCATTTTTAATTTAACTTAAATTTTTTTTAAATACTATTTTATTGAATATTTTAAAACATTTTAAGATCATTTATAGGGTTCTATAACAAAGGAAAATTTTTAGGAAAACCAATTGATTCATTTTTTAAGTGTCGACATGATTTTTCGACACCTCTTTCGTTCCTTAGTTTTTTTCTGTGTGCTGTATGTTAACTGTATTTGCAAATTTAAGTTGACGCTAGTGGTAAATTTCAACTTGGATATAAGAAAAAAAATTACATTTTTTATTATGTTAATAATTTTAATACCCTTTTATACCCTTGAAATTTGTTAATCAGTGTGCCCAAATTATATTATTGTTATATTCTTTTAAAATACATTTGAATGTAATCAAAAACTTTTCATGCAATAGCAAAGCAGAGATCTTGTTTTTGTAATAAATTTTTATTTAGTTTCTATTTTTATTTTTGAAACTTGAAAATTGTATTTGACCATTTTATTCTTGTACTTGATATGATTGAAATAAACATAGAGGAAAGCAATTTCTATGTCTGTATACTTTATTCATCTAGAAATATTTCTGCTGTATACATGCCTGCAAAAATGCAAGGGTATCATTTCTGCAGACTCATTATTTTAGTATACCGATGAAACAAAAAGCAATATCAACTTGAAAAATTTTTTATGCAAAAATTGCTTTTATGGATATTATTTACAGGAATATGATTCAAATTTTAGAAATGGTACTTTTTCTAAGTATATATGGCACGATTTAAATCTTACGGAAGCATCAAAGGAGAGGAGGGGATAAATATGTGTTTCTTATTAAATTACTAAAAATTTGTGTCTAGGTAGCATATATGGCAGTACTTTTACTTTCGTTACTTGTACCGCCGGTACAAGTAAAAAGTACGTACTTTTACTTGTACTTCGTTACTTTNATATTAATTACTAGCCGCCTAAGTAATAAATTTTTAATTAGTTTTTATTTTTGAAACTTGAAAATTGTATTTGACCATTTTATTCTTGTAATTGATATGATTGAAATAAACATATAGGAAAGCAATTTCTATGTCTGTATACTTTTTTCATCTAGAAATATTTTAATTGTATACATGTCTGTAAAAATGCAAGGGTATCATTTCTGCGAACTCATTATTGTAGTATACCGATGAAACAAAAAGCAATATTAACTTGGAAAAATTTTTATGCAAAAATTGCTTTTATGGCTATTATTTATAGGAATATGATTCAAATTTTAGAAATGGTACTTTTTCTAAGTATATATGGCACGGTTTAAATGCTACGGAAGCATCAAAGGACCTCTCCTTTGATGCTTCCGTAATATTTAAATCGTGGAGGGGATAAATATGTGTTTCTTATTAAATTACTAAAAATTTGTGTCTAGGTAGTACTTAATAGTAACCAAATACAGTAAATGGACGCAGTTTAATACTCGTAATACACCCAGACATATACACCCTTGTGCAAATTAATTGAAACAAAATTTTTTTTCGTGTTTTTTAAAGAAGATGTTTAGGGATTGTTTCGGTTACAATGGGGTTGGACCTTTGCAGCCAATTGACGGTATGATGCGTTCTGAGCAGTACATTACTATTCTGGGTAAAAAAAGTTGTTCCAGAGTTGAAGAAACGACACCCTGATGGAACAGGGATTTTTCAACAGGATTTAGCTCCTAGCCATACGTCCAAAATGGTTAAGAAATTCATGTCTGAGAATCAAATCGAGACATTGGAATGGCCAGGGAACTCTCCGGATATCAACCCAATTGAGAATCTCTGGGCCATATGCAAGAATCGCCTATTAAATATGGACTGTAAAACTATGGAGAAGCTAATAGCGGCGTTAATTCATGTGTGGTACAAGGACACAAATATTATAAATGACTGTAAAAAATTAGTGGAATCCATGCCGAATCGTGTCCAAATGATAATAAAGTGTCGTGGAGATCATATTATGTACTAAAATTTTTCGAGTTTATATAAATTTAAATAAAATAGCATTTTTTCTTAGTTTTCTGAATTTATTGAGTTTGTTTCCATTAATTTTCTCAAGGGTGTATATATAGCGCCGATTATCAAATTTTCCGGATCGTTCACGGATCATGCATTTTTCCGACATTCTTAGAAAAAAAAGAAGAAAAATTACCCAAGTTCTTTATTAGCAGAATATTTAAAAGCGGTCGAAAATTGCTTCCTTTTGTCGATGAACTTGAAAAGAACCTCCATATTTTCTGGCCAATTTCAATGTGGATGGCAAATAGTTTCTAAAAAACGAGCAGGTTTCTAATAAATTAAACTTTTAAACACGCTATTTTTAATAATCAATTATTAATCCCAAGCCTGGAAAAAACTTGAAAAGAAGTTACTTAAAAACTTTCTCATTTTTTTCATCATTCTCATTTTAAGTTGTCCAATTATCGGGATTTTCCGTTATCTGGATAATCGGCGCTCAACTCCTCCACTGTATATTATATATTTGTGTGTGTGTGTTGAGTGCTAGTTAAATAAATATTATGAAATATTATTTATTTTACAATTACTTTAAATATTAAAAGAAAAATGTTCAGATATTAATTTTTTTTTCAATAAGACATATTTGCTTATAATATGCGTAAAATTAAATTGATTTCCGTTAATGAGGTACTTATGGACAATCCCTTTGTTTCCTTGTGTCTGACGTTCGAGCTCGAAATCAAGTTGCAAATCTGCTTTCACAATCAGTTTTAAAATGCTCGAAACTATTTAAAATAAAAATATTGTTTTAAATTTATTCAATAGATGGCGTCACTGTGATGAGAAAGAAACTTATGTAGTTGCTGACTTTGACAGTGAGATCTGAGTTCCTTACTCTGGGGAGTTATCTACTCCTTCATCTGTGATAATAATATTAAAGGGGAGGTACTTATGCAATTAATAATCATCCTTTAATATCAATATTTTTTTTTTACTGGAAAAAAAGAAAATCGATCTTTTTTTATTATTTTTCTATTTTAAATACAGCATACTAAAATCATAAATAAAATTTGTTGTGTCAGCAAACAAATGTCATTTTCATTCCATATAGCCTACTACCTCTGTTGATAATGTATCAATCATTCAAACGATTCTCCAGGTGCAAGATCAACCCACAACCTCTCTATAGACATATAGGGTAAACCAACCAGTGAAGGAACACTACCCAGTAGAGGAACATTTCATACATATTGATTAAAAATAAGAATTTTAAAGTTTTTCTTTAGATTGATTGGTAACAATAGCTTACTGCCAAGCAATAGGAAGTCATCTAGCAATGTTTTGGATTACCTGGTCAAATAGACTTCTCTGGAAAATTTTTTGAATCTGTTATTATCTCTGCAACACCTTGTTTCTTTGAAAAATTATTAAGTGAGTGTTTGTATTTATATGTTTGAAGTGGAATTAATTGCATGTAATATTTTTATTTCTCTCACTGTGAAAAAGAGAATTGAAAATATAGTTATTGAAGTTACGTTTATTTTTTTAGGCATCATAGCATTATAAAGTACCGAGATAAGGGGGTGTTTATTCACTGGATCACCAAACGATGAAAAACCAGTGAAAGAACAAGTGTTCCTTTACAGGTTTTTTTTCTAAGTTAATGAAAATAAAAGATAAACTTTAATTTTCTTGTACCTTTAATGATGTTCCGCATCAAAAGTATATAAAAAAAATACGAAAAACAACTTCTAACCAGTGAGGGAACAGGCATATTCCTTTACTGGCATAGATTTCCCAGTGAATGAACAGTATGTGTTAATATGTTGACACTTTAATTTTCAATTCATGATTACAAAAAAAAAGTTAGCATTTGACAAGTATTTATATGTTGTAATTTCAAGAGTAGGCTTGTTTTTAAATATTTGCATGGCTTATAATTTCATAAAGAGCATTAAAAACAACCAAAATTAAGTGTTCCTTTACTGGGTGCTCATTCACTGGTAAGAGCTGTTCCTTCACTAGGTCTTCTTACTACTTGCGATTTTGAATCTCCAAAACTTTAAAACAATATTATGTAAGTTCTCAACAATATTTTTACATAATTTGCAATTAGTAACAAATATGTTGACACTGTCATTTAACTAAAATTGCGAATTTTGAAATTAATATGATTTTTTAAAAGAAAAGCGAAGCTTAAGTGTTCCTTCACTGGCTAGTTTACCGTATACCAGTAATACTAAAATCAATGTAAATATATCATGATTTAAAAAAAAGTATTTTGATAATTTATTTTCAAATGAAGAAAGATATCATTTTTATTCGAAATACGCGTTTTAAGCTCATTTGCTAAGCCTAATTAAGAATAATGATTCCATAGGGTATAAAAGAAAGTATCAGATTTTTCACAGATTTAATTGTTTGCGGAAACATAAAATGGTAATTAAAAGAATAAAATGTTAGTCTATAGAATGTCATGTTTCTTAATTAAGAAGGATTTAACAGTATCATTTATAATCAAATAGTTTTAATAATATTATAATCAAATGAGATTTATTTTAGCTTACATTTAAAAAGTGTTTCTTATACAAATGAGTTGAGAAACAACCTGAAGTTTCGATTCTTCTTTTTTAAAGCTATAAATTTAATTTCTAAAGAAAAATGTATTTTAGATTTAGGATTTGTACAACTCTTTTAATTTTTTTAAAATTAATTACTATAGCTCCATTAATTTTATTCGACTTTTTTATTTCTGGAATAAACGATCAGTCTATACAGAAGACTTGGATCAGAGTTATGGGAAATTTAATTAATAATAATTTACTAATTGTAATTGAGATAACAAGATAATCAATTGTAACTAAAATTAAATGTAAATTTAATTAGTTATTGTGCTTGTATTCGAGATTTTTAGCAATCATAATATGGAATAGAATCTGCCTTGCAATTAATATTTAACTAAGATGGCGAGAAGTACAAAATTAAGATTAAATGTTGTTGTGAATGTGTTTAGTTTTGATTGCAATTGCTACTAAATTTTTGTAAATAAGATCAAAAGTAATACTAATTGATGATGACATTTAAAAAAATATTAGTAATCATAATTTGCATGTACTATTGCAATTATTCTAATAATAATAACGTAGGACTCTAAGTAATAATCTACGATTTCTAGTAAAAATGGAAGACGATTAAAATTAATTATAATTATATTCTGAATTATAATTGTAATCAATCGTATGCGTGATCACAAGCAGACATAATTATCGATCTCAGTTGTGTAATAAAAATCAGTTAAAACTTACATTTGAAAAGGACTTCAAAATGTGTATGTAATATTAAATTATGATTACAAATAAGAACAATCTGACACTAAAAAGAATTATAATTAAAATTATTCTTAACTATAATTTTTATGAATTTATCAATTGAATGATTTCAAGTAATCATAATTAACGTTTACAATTTTTATCGAGAATACTTTCAATCATAATTGACAATAACCAACTAACATTTAACTACGACCTTCAATTGATTCCAATTATAATTTTGATTATAAATTTAATTTCATTTAGTTATAATAATCAGTTACTTATAATTATGATTACAAGTAATTGATTACTTCCAATCTAGGAAATTAATCAACGAATAATTTTTAAAGCATTATTAATGATGGAAAATGCAAAACAATCAGGACATCAGGTTGAGTGCAATGAATGATTTATTTTTCATTTTCGAATTAAATAATAAAAAATTTGATTTTCGGTCATGCTATGGTTCGTTAATTGTTCTTCAATTTTCCTTTACTCGAACGCAAAAAAAAATCTCAAAAACTAAATGAGGTTTCGAAAGTTCGATGACTTGATCATTGTTTATATTTTGAGAATGCAAATGGTTTATGATTTCGAAATAATTGTTCAAAATAATGATAAATTATTCAAGAAATAAAATCACGAGCAGAATATATATTTTAAATTTGTTTATAAATAATTGACCCTTATTTATAATTTTCTTTTTTAAAACTATATACCATCTCAGACATTTAAAAAATATTTCTTTCTGTTTACAAATAAAAAATTCTTTCAACTATACCAGTCTTTGATAAAGTAAGAGCTTATTTTTTTAAAATTTATTATAACAATTTCCATTAAAATATTTGTAACAAATTTGTAATTTGTAACAAATTACAAATTTGTAATTTTCTGGTTGTTCAATTTCATAATTTTCTCTATCTAGTTTTTTAATCTTCGTGAACGATTCCAATAAAAAAATACCGTTACCTGGTTTTGTGAAATACTTAAAAAGTGTTTTTTTCAAATTTGATTTATTATTTAATAACAAAAGAAAACATTATTACTAATAAAATTAAAAATCTAAAAAATTACTAAAAAATTTACTAATAAATATAAAAAGCAGTTGGCATCGCCAGAGATGGGTGACATTTTCGGAAGAACGGAGGTGGAAAACAGATGCCACTTTCGACTACTGTTTGCACGTAATACTATCCGAATTAATGAAACGAAAACTGCTCATTTCCCTGATCGTCAAAGGGACACAAAGTGTAACACACTTGTACACGGAAAGAGTATGAACACTTTTACGAATTCTGTACAGAAATACCAACTAGGTCCGGACCGCGTAAAAATATTATTGAGTGGTAGTCTTTTAATGTGTATGATTCTTCGTTTAGTAAATTCAATTTAAAGTTATTACTCACCATTGCTTCTGAATAATTAAAAGTCTTATATACGTCACATTGTTATTAGTTACGCTGTGTTGAAAATTTTAAAGTCTGCAAATTTTAGTTTGTAGTTCTCTACCGTATTTTAAAACATTTTGTCGAATCCGGAACAGTTGGCAACCCTGTATGTCTGTGTATGTAATTGTTTCTTTATCATTCAGTGTTTTAGATTAAGAACAATAAGGTATCTGTTGTCTGTTTAAAATATATTTGCATATATACGAATATGTTTTAAAATTATTTTTCTTTTTACCACCTATCATTTTTATTATTTTTTTTAATTTTTCGGATGATTCTTTTTATCCACTGTGACCTTGGTACCCAATTCCAGAGTTAACAGGGCTCTAATGTGGAATATTTACAGAGCTTTCAACTTGCTCCGTTTTATAAAAATATATTTCAAGTAGTAACGAGATTTAAGATAATTTTAGTTTAGTATTTTTAAATTGAAGTAATTTTTCCACCACTAGGCTTCAAAAATTCAAAGTACAGTCGAACCTCGGTAAGTCGAACCTCGATTTCATGAATTTTTCGATATCTCGAAGAAAAAAAAATTCCCTTCAAATTTCCTATACACTCAATGTTAAGAAAACCTTGATTTCTCGAATTTTTTTTTCTAATCCCTCGATAACTTGAATTTTTTTTTCCATAAATATTGTAGATTTGTTTTATGAAAATAAAAAAAAATATTCTAAAAAAAAATTTTAAGAATAGAAAGCCAATTCTCATAATCAATTCTCAAACAAACACTTTCTGCAGTGGACACTGTAAGGAGATTTATTGAGAGGCAGCCGAATATGTCAGAGGAGGCATTTAAAGCTATAGTCCACTTAGAAAGTGTTATAGACAAACTTACATATCTCTAAAGCAAACAACAATTGAATCTTTTTAAGCGTAAAAAGTGTTTTTAGAATAAATATGGAATATTAAATAAGGTATGTAAAGAGCATTTTTCTTTATTCTACCATCGATAACATGCGATTTTCGATAACTCGAATTTTCGGTATCCGAATTTTTTCTCCTCTCCCTTCAAGTTCGAGATATCGAGGTTTGACTGTTATACGCATACCCTCCAACTTATGAGGATTTTGAAAATAATTCTTTCTAGTGGTAGCGAACCAAAGTAGAAATTTTTAAAGCAAATGGATCTCTCATAAAACTTTTATCAGAACTTAAGAATCTAGCCATATGGCCTGCACTTTTATAAGTAATAGTGGACAAGTTACGCTAAAATTAATTTTTTTTTAAATATTAAGACATTAATTTTACTACAGTTAAAAAAGAAGATTTCTGAAACTACGGAAATTCCGTAGCAGTTGGAGGGTATGCGAAATGTAACTTTATTTCAGTTAACTCGTGGTGACACTTTTAAAGAGTAGGCGTAATCATCCTTTTTCTACAAGCTTTCGTACTTAATTTGCTACCAACTTGAGCTACAACAGCTACAACTACAACAGCTGAAAGTGAAGCAGTTTGGCATCCCTGTATTTAATAGAAAGACTCGCGACTTGTGTGCAGCTCTTTGTCTGACAGGAGTAAAACAATGTGGTACAATCATTTCCTGGCGCCGAAAGTCGTACTTCTAGACTTGTTCTATAACGATTGCTCCCTTTTCAGATCGACTTTGCATTCACTTTAAATGCTTTTATTTGAACTGGTTTAGTTGTGTACAGTCTGCGGTGAAATCCCCTTACCTTCGTTTATAACCCTATAAAGTGGCGCAGATATTGTTATTGTATTTCGGACGCTATCACATTTATTTACATACTTTTAATTTGTCCCATTAGATAGCTGAAAGTGAGGCCAGCGGCGCACGGATTTTGTATGACTGCTGAAACGTCGCATTAATTTAACACATTCACTCCGGGGTGACCCACCGGTGGGTCACGCTAGATTGTCTCATCTTGGCAGCGCACCAGAGTAAAAACTGGTAACAATAAATTTCATTTTTTAGTTTTTTTCCGGGAATAATAAAAATCCATAACTACCAATTGTTTTTAACGGATGCAATTTTTATATTGAATTGCTTCTTCGCCGTGATAAATTTCCTTACAGTGAATTGTTATTGTTGAGAATAGATTAACTCCTCCCGAATATTATCTAATATTGAAATAGTTCTTCTACCAGTATTTTCTCTTTTCCCGGTGTGAACGGGTTAAGTTAGTGACTGTTCTTTCCCCTCTATATCGAGTGAGCTTAGGCAGTCAAATATGAACGCTCTTAAGTAACACATTCTATATTCTTTTACAAGGAAAGATTTTGCTTATTTCTTACTTGATGCAAAAGGCAGGTACAGAGCTATGCAGAATATAAACAAACTAATTGTGCATTGAAGTTGCCAAAGACACAAAACAAACTCGCGGTTATAACAAAATACATAAATAAATTATAAATATTGGTTACATAAAAGAAGTAGACAAGAAAAAATTATATTTTATCATATTCGATATGCGATACGACATTGTATTTAATTAACTTTATATTAATTATCATTCTAACTCACGTGTAGAAACTTAGCTCGACCTTAGCCAACGATATCCTAAATATTGCCATCTTTTATCATCATCTAAACAACCAGCTGAGTTCATTGATCAGGTGTCTGTGTATCAGTGATCTTTTTCTTCTTGAGTTGCAAATACCAAATTCTTATATTTCCTACCAAAAGCTCAGAATCTAACGTTTTGATTGTGCTGTGAGACGCTTGCAAATTGCCTTCTACCATTTCCGAGCTCCGAATTTGTAAACTGCATCTTTTCCGAACGTAAGAAAAAACTTTATTCTTAAAAACTATTTTCTGCAAATTGGATTTTATTTTCAAATTAATTTGCCTAACAAGCTTATAATCTGCAACTAGTATTTAATTCATGCATACGTAAATTGTAAGAAAAATATACCGTTCCCTCTAACAAACTTCAAAATAGCTCGTGGAATTATATTAAAGAAAAAAATGTTTTATTAGTTCATACGTTCTTTTTTCTTCGTGAAATAAGATTACAAAATAAGTCTAAGTATGATCACTTTCTTTATTTAAATTCTGTAGAAGTTTCAAGAATTTGATGCAGCATTTCCTGAAAACTATCAAAAATTATGAAAGATATTATCTGTATCTAAAAATTTCGTGACTAAACTTTCCTTGTCCCACTATGACTGTTAAGTAATAATAGAACTAATTATTTCCTGAAATTGCCAATAACTATTATTTAATTTTGTCATCTACAAATTATTGAATATTCATTTACAATATATTTCATTCATTGAAACGAAAATCTTTACTAAATTTTTTTTTTATTCAGTGGTAGTTATTTATTTTCAAAATATGATTTTTTGTGAAAGAAATTTAATTCAGTTTTTTATATTTCAAATTTAAGAAGATTTTGAGGTTAAACAAATACAACTAAATAAGAATACAGTAAATGCATCATAATTTAGGAGAAACTAGCATTTTGTTGTTTTAAAACTGCTTAATTCATCATTAAGTCGAAGAAGGAATGAATTACTCGTATAAGGTTAAAATGGATTTTTGACTCATAAAACTTTATTTTCTTTTTAAAAAAATATCAAAATCAAATTATTATTAAAATATTTTTAATCAGCGAAAATGAAAAAAAAACAAATCTAGAAATTTAGTGTCTTAGATACATTTACTTAGGGACGCAATTTTATTATTATTATTATTTATTGATTTTATCATGTGCGTAGGAAAGTTGAAGTATAAAATTGTTAATACAAAAGTAGATATTTCTTATCTACCACTTTAGTTTTGTTTTTTCATGCTTTTTGAAAATAGAAACATTGTATGCGCAAATGGTTAAAAAAAATACAAGATTGAAAAAATGCTTATTTATAAATAATCAGTCGCGAACTTTTTTCTCTTTGTTCCTTTTAAAGATTCACGAGTGTGGGAAAAGATTACTGTCACAAAAATGCATTATTTAGAAATGTCGTAAAAAAGCATTTTAAAGCAAAATTATGTAAAAATCAAGAAATTTTCTAGTGTTTGCTAAAAATTTAGTTTTAAAATATTGCTGTGACCGAATTTAAGATAAAAAAAATAATTATTTATATTAGAAACAATTTATAGTAAACGAGATTATCTTGTTTCTCCAATATAAATTTCAAGAATGAAATGATTAAGTTACCAGTCTTCATATTTTTAAAAACTATTAATGTTAGCACTGACCCTTGCTATTTTTATTTTATTTTATAACCGTCGTTGAACAGCCGACCCAATTTCATGGGTTTACGACTACTAATGTTCAACTCCGTAACCTTGTAATTTTGAACCAATCCAGAAGACAAGGAAACTCCTGGATCAGTACCCCCAGAGGTATTGATTTGTTGTGGGAACATGGAGGACTTTGAGACTCGACAGATTTAACGTGCATCAGTCACCATTTACTACA
>NC_092212.1:61449764-61456640 GCF_043381705.1 Parasteatoda tepidariorum | reverse complement strand
TACATTTATAAGAGTGGGGAAAAGTATATGCATTTTTTAATAGTTTTTTGAATATGGCTCTTTGAAGACGAAAAAGCAGACGAAAAGCATAGACTTACAAAATGACTGATAACTAAATAACTAATCAAAATTTTTGAAAAAGAAAAAAAATACTTCTTCATTATGTCAAAACACAATTATGGGCCGAGTTTCGTGCCCGGGCGAGGCTTCTGGGGCGATATATTGTGATTACAGACACACACACACACACAGCCGCGTTTATTATTATGTATAGATAATCGGAAGACGATTAAAATTAAATATAATTATATTCTGGATTATAATTGTAATCAATCGTATGCGTGATCAGAAGCAGACATAATTATCGATCTCAGTTGTGTAATAAAAATCAGTTAAAACTTACATTTGAAAAGGACTTCAAAATGTGTATGTAATATTAAATTATGATAACAAATAAGAACAATCTGACACTAAAAATAAATATAATTAAAATTATTCTTAACTATAATTTCAATGAATTTATTAATTCAATGATTTCAAGCATTCATAATTAACGTTTACAATTTTTATCGAGAATACTTTCAATCATATATTACAATAATCAACTAACATTTAACTCCGATCTTCAATTGATTCCAATTATAATTTTGATCATAAATTTAATTTATTTTTTGTTATAATAATAAATTGCTTATAATTATGATTACAAGTAATTGATTACTTGCAATCTAGAAAATTAATCAAGGAATAATTTTTAAAACATTATCTCATTATTAAAACATTAATGATGGAAAATGAAAAACAATTAGGACATCAGATTGAGTGAAATGCATAATTTATTTTACATTTTTGAATTAAATAATAAAAAAATTGATTTTTGGTCATGCTATGGTTCGTTAATTATTCTTTAATTTTCCTTAACCGAACGCAAAAAAAAATTTCTAAAAGGCTAAACGAGGTTTTAAAAGTCCCATAATCATTGTTTATGTTTTGTTAATGTAAAAGGGTTACGATTTTGAAATACTTTTTCAAAATAATGATTAATTATTCAAGAAATAAAATCACGAGCAAACTGCATATTATAGATTTGTTTATAAATAATTGGCAATTATTTATAATTTTCATTTTCAAAAATATATACCTAGCGTCTCTGATATTTAACAAATCTTTCTTTCTGTATACAAATAAAAATTTCTTTCAACTGTACTAGTCTCTGATCAAGTAAGAGCTTATTTTTTTAATTTATTGGTAAAAATTACGCGTATCTAGGTTTTTTAATCTTCGTGGACCATTCCAATAAGAAATACCATTACCTGGTTTTGTGAAATATGTAAAAATTTATTTTTAAAATTTGATTCATTGTTTTATAATTAAAGAAAACAATATTACTAAAAAATAAAAAATGGCTATTTCGTAATGTGAAATGCGTTTGATTCAATGCGTGATGGCTGCGAAATTTTTTTTTTTTTATTGTTGCGAATATGGGCGATAAGTGCCAATAATCGTTATCAAAATGTTTCTTTTTATCCCGTAATTATTGACAGATAAACGTAAAAGCATTTTTTACTTATTTTGTTGAGTTTTAAATTTTGATACCAACAATGCTTTATTTGTAAGTGACAATTATCAGAATGGTATTTGTATTATATTTTAGATAAACTTTCCTGATTTCAATTGAAATTTATAGCTATTTAGCTAATTACTGCTATTTCGTAATGTGAAACGTGTTTAATTCAATGCAAAGCACCTACGAAATTTTTTTTTGTGAACACGAGTACTAAGTTTCGATAATCATTATCAAAATGTTTTTTATCGCATATTTATTGACACGTAAAACATTTGTTACATATTGTAATAACTTTTAAATTTTGACATCAATAATACTTTATTTGAAAGTGAGAAATATTAGTATGACATTTTTTTTGTATTTTAGATAATTTATCTTAATTTAAATTTATATTTAGATTTTTAAAGAAAAGCAACAGGATATTATTTTAAATAAAAAAAGGTCTGGTATTTTTTTACATTAGAAATAAACATAAAATAATTCAAATATTTTGTAAGAACTTATTTTAATTTTTTCTTATAACCATCGTCGAAGGCCCGACCAGATTTTGAATTTCGACTTCTAATGTTTTTCTTTACCTTTAATTTTGAACCCAGTCCAGAAGACAAGGGAACTCCTAGATCAAGTATTGGGAGAAATTCGCCTTCGTGGATGGCTTTTTTGATGGAACCAACCCATATTTGCGTTACATGGAAAGGAAAGTCACGATACCCTACCAAGGTTAGCCTGACAGCAAGGGAAATCTAACCCATGATCAGTCAGTCACTGAGAATATTTTATGTCAGCGCCATGGCCGATGCGAATTGGGTGCAGAATTCGTATCGACCAGCCATCACTGGGCGAACCTTGTACATCTGAGTGGGAGGCAAGTGCTCATCCCCCTGAGCCATCACGACTTTATTTTACCTATGGTGTAAACAATTTATTTTAACTATCGCTCACTATCCAACTACTACGAAATTTCCGTAGTTTCAGAAAATATTTTTCATATTCAGGATATGCGTAAATATTTATAAATTAGAAATAAATGAATTTTTTCAACCACTAGAACTAAAACCTTAACCCGATGTATAAGAAGTCAAAAACCTGTAAAGATAGCGACCTCTATACTCAGCTAATATTAGATAATATGTTTAAAAGATTTACTAGCACTGAGGTCCGTTGTAATTCAAGATATTATTAAAAAATAAGATTATAGATTTTATTGTTTATATTGATAATTATATGGTTATAGTGACGGAAAAATTGTTAAACTAAATAATAGTATAATTAATTTCTACCACTTTTTTAGTTTTGACTTTTCTCAGCTGTAGCTTTTTTCTCTTTCTGATTAAGAAATTTTGCAGTAGGAGCGAAATATTAATTGAATTTACAGTTGTAAGCAGAAATTATTAGAACTTGGAAAATACGTAATTTTTTAATGAATATTCTTCTGCTTCTTAGTTAGTTATGTTAACATGGCCGCGAAGCGCCCCCTATCCCATCAATCTTGAATTATTTAGCATTGTGTGAGTTTTTTGTGGTCAGAAGGCAGTGTGGTAGCTATGAGGGGGATTCAAGCACTTTGCTTGAATAAGTAAAAATAATGAAGATGAAACAAAACAGCTTGCTTTAAGCTATGTGTGGCTATAGAACTGGATGCAGGTTGATGGTCTACGTTGGGAAACGCTTGATAGATCTTTCAGTATTGTTGTTGGTTGAATCTGATGCTATAGGTGGATCTGTGATTGAAAAATTTGTTGAGGCTATTATTTATTTTGATGATTTTGATATGAGGCATCGGATGTAAAGTGAGGGGCTATTGGTCAGAATTTTATATCTTTTTTGTAGTTTTCAAAATTGAATATCTGGTTGAAGTTCACTGTATTGCATTTTATGGCCTGGTCAAAGAAATCTGCATTTAATTTGCGGATATATTGTGATAAGGTCGGAATCTCGAGGTCTTTGTGAATATTTGTATTTCTGATGAACCATCTGGCATGTGGGATTTTTCTGAGTATCTTGTTCTGGCATTGGTTGAGATTTTTCATGAGATGTTCCGGTATGGTTGTCCAGACAGGTGAGGCATACGTGAGAATTGGACTGATCATAGATGTATATAGTAATTTTCTTAGTTTTAATGAGACATTCTGGCTATAGATGAGTGGTTGTACTATTATTGTTGCTGCATTTGTTTTGTCTATCATATTTTTGATATAGTCATTCCAGGTGAGCTTGATGTTTAATATAAGGCCGAGGTAGTTTGCTTTTTTGACTATTGGTATTTGCATATTGAACATTTTCGGTTTGCCTTGTGTTAGTATTTTTATTCTTCTTTTCTGTATGTTTTAATGAATATTGTTAAGACCTTTTTTCATTTGTTTGTAAGATTAATTATATTAAGTGGTGATCAAAATCCTTATCTACATATTTGGACGAATCAAAATACGCATTTTGGTACCACTTCAAATATCAAAGGAGGAAGTTAAAATATTTTAGCCTTTTTCGAGTTTTGAGCATTTTATACTCAGTTTGATACAGGGGAGCTGATTCGCTTAGATAAATTACTTAGCAAACAGCTCATTCAAATAAGATCAAGTTACCCTGAAGACTATGAATACTCAAACTTCCTAAAGCTGACAAATGCAGCTTATCACGTCAGATAGAAGAGGAAAAACTTTCAAGCAGAAGAAAACAAGGATGTGAATAAAAAATCAATTCAAGTCGAATCAATAATGACTGAAACTTATCCAAGCACTGAAGACATAACCATGGAAAATAAAGATGAAAACCTGAATATAACACCGAATACAGAAACTGGGTCGGACATCAATATTAACAATAATACAGAACCACCAGCAAAGAAAAGATGAAGAAAAAGCAAAATGCAGTCAAAATAATTGAAGATAATTCTACACTCATGTCCACAAACAGCTGTCTTCTCTAGATACAGCGTCTGCATGAGTTTCACCTTTTTATTGTGGTTTGCGACTCCATGTTCTATGGTGTATTTTTGTCCCGTCATGCTTCTTATAACCTCTCTGAATTATGGATTAATTTAGGAGGGACAAACTTCGACTGAGCCTCAGTTTTCGTCTTCTCTAGATTCATCAGCGCCTGCATGAGTTTCACCTTTTTATTGTGGTTTGCGACTCCATGTTCCAAGATGAGTTTTCATCCCCGCCATGCTTCTTATAACCTCTCTGAATTTCGCGGCCAAATTTTGGGTCACACTGAATAAAAACTATAATTTCAAAAAATGGGGAAAATATATTCTTACGTGGAAAAACCAGACTTTCCGAGCGTCTTACAAATTTATAATAGTGGTAGTAAATTTAAGTCAATTCTAGTACGAATTTCTTTTTTTAAATTATTAGTTTAACGCTAAGAGATTTGACAGCTTACAATTATAATACAGATAAATTTCCTTGAAATAATTATGAACATTAGCGGTCTCAAATTTACAAATATATTGAAGTTCGTTTAATTTACATCACCACTTTTTAAAATATATAAGAGTCGTGGAAACTCTGAATACCGATAAGTTTTTAAAAGACAGATTCTGGCTTTTAGTTGACTTCATATATACCAACATTTTCTAATAATCAAGAATGATTAGAAAATGTTGTGGTTGAAGTTTATATTAAAAGTAGCCATTTTAGAAAACGAGAATCAAGGCATAATGAAATGATATTTCCAATCTAATTACTCTCACAACAGGATTAGGGATATTTTTTCGGAAAACTAATATAGCGTGTTTGATCCCATGGGCTGGTTCGGGTGTTCTGGTAGCGGCTATATTTCTTTCTCACCTTAATCCATTTAACAACCCCTCCAATTTTAATACACACTCACGCATTTTGTTTTTTCTTTGTTGTAACAGTAAGACATTTTCGGCTCGTAAAATATCTTAACCTGAATGAAAATGAATTGGTCTGGGAAAAAAATAAATAACTGGAAATAAGTATATAAATAGCGTTCCCAAAGAATTTCAACCAGAAATAAATACCAGAGGGGAGCGAATTATTGCATTCTCGCAGTAAGTAAATCAGTTTAACCCTTTATATGTAGTAGCACGGTTATGTTAATTTTTCTTAAGTTGTTGTTCATTTACGTCGCACTAGAGCTGCGCAATGGGCTATTGGCGACGGTCTGGGAAACATCCCTGAGGATGATCCGAAGACATGCCATCACAATTTTGATCCTCTGCGGAGGGGATGGCATCCCCGCTTCGGTAGCCCGACCACCTGCACGCGAAGTCGAGCACTTTACGGTAGAACAGTTTAACGAGGACAAATACCGCACACCCTTTGTCCCTTCGCAGGCTGATCCAAGTGGTCACCCACCCACACACTGACCGCAGCCAGTGATGCTTGACTTCGGTGATCTGCTGGGAACCGTGTCTTAACGATCAGTCCACTGCGGGACTAATTTTTTTAAAAATTTTTTTAATAATTTTTTTTTTAAGTGTTGAGGTCGATTAATATAAATTACAACTAAAATTACTTTGATTTTTAAGACGATTTTTTGAGGGGAAGCTATGAAGGATTGGTTATAATTTTGAACGAAACCTTAACGCACATGAGAAAAAAGCTCTTCAGTTTCTGCATCTTTTCTTGATTTTACACGCATTTTTCTTACCCGTATTAATGTAAACGAAGCCCTTTATTAGTATTTTTTCCCCTGGTGTTGTTAGCTGATGGCCACACAAACTCTAGGTCCACCGACATTTAAAAATTAATGAAGTTGATGGAAGATATATTTCCCACTGCCTAATTAGAGGTTAAATGTCATTAGTAATAATTTGGCTTCTAACTACTCAGATCCGTTTGAATTCTTGAGGCGTTGATGGACCTCAAAAGATCAACATTCGAGTTAATTTGGTAGAATGACTTAACGAACGATCCGGAACAGTTAGCATTTTGCTATTTATAATAAAGATGCTTCTATTTACATTTTCGGACGATGTTTATTCATATTTTGGATTATTCTTTATTTTTTCAGCATTTTAATTAATAATATATCGGAGATTTTATGAAGTTATATATTGCTGTTGTATGTAAATACCTGTGAGAAATATAAAATTATAAAAATGCAAATTGTTGTTCTTTAATTGCGATTTCTCACATGGTAATATTTGGGTCTGGAATTTCTTATCGAAATTCTTTTTAAAAGTTAGAATAATATGAAGCACTCGATAATGATTTATAAGTAATCTGAAGTTGATTAACGCACTATGTTTTTGAATTACTATTTTTTCTGAAACATTATTTTTCCTGGTATTTGTTAGCTCTATATGTCAGTTTGGTTGTCCAGACAGGTGAGGCATA
>NC_092212.1:61445897-61449756 GCF_043381705.1 Parasteatoda tepidariorum | reverse complement strand
TATATATATATAAATAAATAAATACAAGAAAATACGAAGAAAGTTAGGAAAGTTAGTTTCATTTATTGAGCTTAAGCAGCAAGTAAACAGAACTGTTTTGTGGATATAATCGTGTGGGCTGATGAAAAGATTATATCTTTTTTTCCGGTTTTTTTAAATAAAATTTCATCCTTTTTTTTTTTTTTTAAACTGTTTCTTTTTTTTTATTATTTCCCCCCCTTTTTTTTCTCATATATCTATAATTTTTCTTTGTTTTATCGTCATTTTGAACTTAAACTGAATTTTAAATTTTAAATCTCTAATTGTTATTGCCGACATGGATTCTTTAGGAAGAAAAATCTTTCAATTTGTTCGACAGGTTTTACATTTTGGTTCACAGATTGCGTTGTAATCTCAAAATTAAAAGTTAATAGAAAATATTTATTATATATAAATTATATATAAATTATGTAAATAATGTTGATATATCGTGAAATGTTTCTCATATCTGAAAAATAATAACAGACGTATTTGCTATTTTTTTAAAAAACGCATCTATTAACACCAAACTTGATCTCCTATCCACTACCTAAAGGCTTGGTTTCTTAGGACAGGACGCCGTCAGCTGGAAATCAGCGTTAACCTCTGATTGGTCCATTTGTGAGTTTGATAGTATACGTCATCGAACGNGTTGATATATCGTGAAATGTTTGTCATATCTGAAAAATAATAACAGACGTATTTGCTATATTTTTAAAAAACGCATCTATTAACACCAAACTTGATCTCCTATCCACTACCTAAGGCAACGTGAAATTGGCATGCCCATGGAATGAAAGGTATGCTTAATCAGAGAAAGTACGTTTTTGTGTCTGATTTTGTAACTTCAAATATCGTCTGCCGTAGTTAATTAACATATATTTGAAGTCATACCCGTGAACCATTAAGATCGAGTCCTAGCAGGTGAAAATCCGATCAATAGATCAAAAGTTATTCAGGGAGTTTATTTTTTTCAGTACAATGTACATATCTAACTATCAGAACTAATATAGAGGGAGCAGAAAAAAAATCTGGATCATCCTGAATTACTTATGATCTAATCATCGAATCCCCACGTTCTCGGAATCAAACTTAGTGATTCGAGGGGCTGACCTCAAATATGCTAATTAGGACGATATTTTAAGTTACGAAATCAGACACAGAAACGTAGAATAAACAAAACTTTTTTTTTCTTCAACGGATTCAGATTTCTGACCCCCACAATATATGGGGTAGCCGAAATCTGGGAAATATGGTCCCCATAGTTTGGTCAGGAGAGCAATCCAAAATTTGGATCCCTTAATGTTAATTTTACTTTTCGCGTATTTTGCCATATTTCATGAACTTTTGAAGAAATTGAAGACATTTTGAACCCAATTATAAAACATATTTATCCATAGATAATTCCATGCAAAACATAAATTTTAGTAAATATTTTGTTTATTACTTTATTTAATAATAGTCGAAGAAAATTTGAATTGTAAAGCAGGTAATTTTATACATCACTTTAAAGTCTGTAATTTTTCGTGATAAAATACAAAATTTTAGTAAAATCGATTGAATAATTCTTGAAAAATCTTTAATAATGTCATCAAGGATTTTTCAGGTTTTCATTTTACCGTTACATAGAAATTGTTACTGCGATCGGATTTAATTGAAGTCCATTCGACGCAATGTCAGGAGAGTATGGTGGAAGTGACAGTACCTTCTAATCAAATTATCGATTTTGTTAGGGTTTTGTCTAACTCATCCCTACAAGCTGGAAGAATCAAAATTACCGAATATAAATCCACAAAAAAAAAATACTTTGGCTTTTATAAAGTTCTATTGAACTCAGATAAATATTACAAATGTGTTAAATTATCAACAAAATACGATTGCTATTAAAGAAATATGATTCACACACCATTGTATTGTATCTTATTACAGAAAAAATCTCAATTTCATGTTATAATATAATATATAAAATCATATGAACACGTGCAGAAATGTTATTTTTCATTTTTAATCTGTGGAGCAAAAATATTAATTCGTAAGAAATACGGAAAAAATAATTTTTCACTTACCTAAAAAAAGGAGTAGAATCTTCATTTACATTCATTACCTTAGCCACATTTGAGACTAATTAAAAATATTTTTCAAACAAAGTTGTTGAACTACAGTTGAACGTTCCTGCAAATTTCACCTGTACAAAAATACTTATATATTATTACACATACATAAAACATTTTATTTTCTTATTTATTAGTGCAACAAACATTTGTTAACTTGCGTGCTCAATTAAGGCTTATAAACCTTTTTAAAGTGGAAGAGCAGATAGCACGATTCAAAGAAGGACCGCGCGGAGGGTAGTAGCGGGATTCGCTTCTGCTACCTCTCCGCTTCGCACAGAGTTTGGCGGGCGATAACGCTCGGCCTGGGAGGTCTCTACTTAAAACACATTTATTTAATTTACATGCATGCAAACTTCTGTGTTTCAATTATATAAGTACAGCTTATAAGCCTTTGTCAAGTAGAACGACAAATATCACAATTCAGACACGGACAACACGAGGATACATCCGAGCGAGATTCGAGCCCGCTACCTTTACGTTACAGAGCGTTTGGAGAGCTATACCGCTAGGTCAGGAGACCCCCTATAAAAAAAAATGTTTATTTATTTTTATATTGTTTCAAGTTTTGTGCTTATTTCAAGTTTCGGTTTTAAAAGTCCTTTTCACAATGAAGAACAGATAGCTAAAGGTAGAAATGGACATCATCAGAATATATACAGGTTAAGTGTGAGATCTGTTTTCTCCACGCCACATACCGTTTAATCAAATGTTGATTGCACTTAAAATTATACCTAATTAAAAAAAAATTTGGATTTGCTGCCCTTCAGGCTTTATTCAAGTTGTATGTTATTTAGAATGTATGGTATTGCATTTTATTGAGAGGTCTGAGAAACTTCAAGCTGAATAAATTTTCTTTTTTACAATTGTACTTGAATTAGAATTGTGTGATTACAACGAATAATTCAGAAGGAACAAATATTGATGCATATAAAATTAAGAAGGAACTTTCGACCAACGCCCTGAAACACAAGGGTAGCGTTTTCGATTTCTATCACATCCTTTAATCTATATACTTCTGTTCTTTTACAATTCGTACTATCTGATTTTATCTTGACATTGTCCTTGCGCACTAGTCTTCCTATCAGTAAATGAAATAAATGTAGAATAAAAAAAAGTAGTATTGAAGACATCAGAGTCAGGATGGTCAAGAGTCTAGGAATGCAACATGAAAGATCACGCTTCGAGAACCAAAGTCACAGAAAACATATAAGTGAAAGTTTAGCAACACATTTGGTGTAATCGTGGTTGGTATATATATATATATATATATATATATGCATATATATATATAACGAAAATTAGAATCATAAGCATTCGTTACTTTCTGTGTGTTATGCGCCATGTCTGGAAAAATTTACTCGAACCAAAACCAATTTGGAATCGGTAAAAATCTCACTTATTTGACTATAACTAAATGCAAAAGCATATTTTATTAATTATTTGTTTTTTTTAATCATATAGTTCAATCATTAAAAAATATTTGAATTGGAAAATCTTTAAATTTTTACACCACTTTTTTTACATATTTAATTGCATAAATTTTTTTTTTCAAATAAAGAAATAAATGATAGTTTACGAGTATTAAGATCATTTAATTACTTCGATGATAAAAATAATTTTAAGAAAAATAGAATGGTAAATAATGGTAACAATAATAAATGATAAATAATGGTAAAAATAATAAATGATAAATAATGGTAAAAATAATAAATAATAAATAATGATCA
>NC_092212.1:61439504-61445859 GCF_043381705.1 Parasteatoda tepidariorum | reverse complement strand
TATATATATAAAATTTGCTTCGACAACCACGGTAGAATAAATATTTAATTTTCTCATACCTTTAGCTTTGATAACTTTAACTTTGATGTGTTAGTTATTTAACACAGGGGATAAATTTAAAAAAAATCACGCAAATGTTGAAAAAATAGTTAAGTATCCATAAATTGATAATATATTTCGAAAACAATATGAATACAGAAATTTTAAAGAGTGAAGTTAGATACTCTTTACTTTAGATTACTATTATACTCTTTACTTTATACTTTATTATACACTTATTATGCTTTTTACTTCAGATTGGTTAAATATGAATTCAGAAAATATATTTAAAGAGTACAATAAAATATCCAATAGATAAAACAAACACCTAGCTATTTTTAACACAGAACGCCTACAACTGCATTGGGGCTTTATTCTGTGAACTATCTAGCTTTCAGAACATGTACTCACAATAAAGGCATAAATTTGTCGAAAAATGCTTCAAACACGCGATGGTGTCGCTAAGTTTAGACTCCTGCTTTTATATTCATATCTGAGTTTAGTAACAATAACTCCCCAAAGATCTTTAGTATTCAATTAACGTCCATTTTTTTTAATAACCGTAACTGCGGTTTCTTTACTCTTTTCTCTGACGTAGTCAGATCATATTAAGCTGGGTCTCCTCTCCAGAACGGTTATGTTATGTTATTGTTAATTTACGTCGCACTAGAGCTGCACAATGGGCTATTGGCGACGGTCTGGGAAACATCCCTGAGGATGACCCTAAGACATGCCATTACAATTTTGATCCTCTGCAGAGGGGATGGCACCCCCGCTTCGGTAGTCGGACGACCTGCGCGCGAAGTCGAGCACTTTACGGTAGCACAGTTTAATGAGGACCAATACCGCACACCCTCGGTCCCTACGCAGACTGATCCAAGTGGTCACCCACCAGCATACTGACCGCAGCCAGTGATGCTTGACTTCGGTGATCTGCTGGGAACCGTGTCTTAAGGATCAGTCCACTGCGGGACACGAGAAGCACGTGAATTTATCGTTTGTGTTGAGCTCGATATAGACTCGGCATACGACAACGTATGCCGAGTCTATAACGAGCCTATATCGAGTCTATATCTTCTCATCAAACTTCTCTCGGAAGGCATATCTGGAAAAACAGCGTTCTTCTTACAAAACATTCTCTCTAATAGAACCTTCTACATCTCTTGGCGCAACATCCGGTCTAAAGATTTCCAGCAAACCCAGGGCCTCCCGCAGGGCAGTGTCCTATCCCCCCTTCTTTTTATGCTTTACCTTAAAGACATTCACAATCACCTTCCCACTGGAGTTCAAATTCTTGTGTTCGCTGATGACATCTACATTTATTATGCTGCAAAATCTTGTGACAGGGTTATTGCTAAACTTCAAGATGCCCTCATCATCATTCAAACTTGGTGCACAGAGTGGAAAATGGCTATTTCACCCTCAAAAAGTGCAACTATTAATTTCTCCAACAAACGTCTCTCACCTACGATTCAGTTAACAATTTTTAACGAACGAATTCCCCAAGTTAATTCCATAAAAATTCTCGGAATCCATTACACTGCAAACATTTCTTTCCTCTGTCATATTCAATATCTAAAAAAGAAATGTTTTAAAAAAGATTAATGCACTCAGCTGCATCTCTAGCACTTAGTACTGGTAGGTCTCGAACCTACCACCCTAACTCGGATTGTAAATGCTATCTTTGACATCTTTTCTTAAAGGAACAGCTTTCTTAAAGTTAACTGTGTTGTTGTTGTTAATTTACGTCGCACTAGAGCTGCACAATGGGCTATTGGCGACGGTCCGGGAAACATCCCGGAGGATGATCCGAAGACATGCCATCACAATTTTGATCCTCTGCGGAGGGGATGGCACCCCCGCTTCGGTAGCCCGACGACCTGTGCGCGAAGTCGAGCACTTTACGGTAGCACAGTTTAACGAGGACCCATACCGCACACCCTCGGTCCCTACGCAGACTGATCCAAGTGGTCACCCACCCGCACACTGACCGCAGCTAGTGATGCTTGACTTCGGTGATCTGCTGGGAGCCGTGTCTTAACGATCAGTCCACTGCGGGACAAAGTTAACGGTGTAATATATAAGTTTAAACGTCAAAATAAAATTGCGGTTCGAATTTGTTCCTTTAAGAAAAGAAAACAGTTGTGGTTTTTTTGAGCGTCACTAATATGTATTTACTTTTCAAACTCCTTTATACTCCTTGTAGTGACTTATAAAATAATAAAAAACCTCCAATCAATGCTATTACTATTATATATTAGAAAATATCAATACTATTTTACATAATCTATCTTGAAGTCACAAGAAACAATAAAAAAAACAATCAATAATTTATCTTCATTTTTCAAGAAAATAGTATGCATAGTAGAAATAATCGGCTGTTCTGCATCGAATTATTTTCAACAGCAGAATGTTTTTAATTTCCTAACAAGATTTAATTCTCAGCTAGCAGGCAATAATTATAAGTTTTCTCTTAACAAAAACTTGACAATAATTTAAAAAAGAATCTTACTTTAAAGTAAAACCTAAATTAAAGTACTAAAAAAATTGATTAGTATATTAATCAAGAAATAATATACATGGTAGCGCAAAGAATAAGATTATTAAAATTTTTTAAATTTATATAAATAGTTGGGTAAATTAGTTCTGAAAAACACCCACGAACAGGTAATT
Organism: Parasteatoda tepidariorum; assembly: GCF_043381705.1. Taxonomy (NCBI): domain Eukaryota; kingdom Metazoa; phylum Arthropoda; class Arachnida; order Araneae; family Theridiidae; genus Parasteatoda; species Parasteatoda tepidariorum. The sequence goes on along the minus strand of NC_092212.1, from coordinate 61,443,147 downwards.
AAAAAATTTTATTTTAGGATTAAGACGATATATAAGATGTTGAGAAATTTTTAGATGTTTCAAAGTGTTGACTACTTATTCGAATTAATAATTATAAAATATATATTGAAGAAATTGATAAATATATTATTCCAAATCGATGCATGCATACGTATATATAGGGTAAACTAACCAGTGAAGGAACACTTAAGCTTCGCTTGCCTTTAAAAAAATCTATTAATTTCAAAATTCGTAATTTTAGTTAAATGACAGTGTCAACATATTTGTTACTAATTGCAAATTATATGAAAAAATTGTACAGAGCTTACATAATATTGTTTTAAAGTTTTGGAGGTTCAAATAACAAGTAGTAAGAAGACCAAGTGAAGGAACAGCTCTTACCACTGAATGAGCACCCAGTAAAGGAACACTTAATTTTGGTTGTTTTTTAATGCTCTTTATGAATTTTTAAGCCATACAAATATTTAAAAACAAGCCTATTCTTGAAATTATAACAAATAAATACTTGGAAAATGTTAACTTTTTTTGTAATCATGAATTGAAAATTTAAGTGTCAACATATTAACACATACTGTTCATTCACTGGGAAATCTATGTCCAGTAAAGGAACATGCCTGTTCCCTCACTGGTTAGAAGTTGCTTTTCGTATTTTCAACATACTTTTGATGCGGAACATCACTAAAGGTACAAGAAAATGAAAGTTTATCTTTTATTTTCATTAACTTAGAAAAAAAACAGTGAAGGAACACTTGTTCCTTTTCTGGTTTTTCATCGTTTAATGATCCAGTGAATAAACACCCCCTTATCTCAGTATTTTATTGTGCTATGATGCTTAAAAAATATAAAACGCAACTTCAATAATTATATTTTGAATTCTCTTTTTCACAGTGAGAAAAATAAAACTATTACATGCAGTTTATTCCACTTCAAACATATAAATACAAACACTCACCTTATAATTTTTTCAAAGAAACAAGGTGTTGCAGAGATAATAACAAATTCAAAAATTTTTCCACAGAAGTCTATTTGACCAGGTAATCCAAAACATTGCTAGATGACTTCCTATTGTTTGGCAGTAAGTATTGTTATCAATCAATCTAAAGAAAAACTTTCAAATTCTTATTTTTAATCAATATATATGAAATGTTCCTTCACTGGGTAGTGTTCCTTCACTGATTGGTTTACCCTATTATTGAAATTGTATCAATTATTGAAAAAAGAAACTGAAAAATAAATATATAAACTGATGTAAAATCACATTCTATCTGAAACATGCCTTTATTTAACTAGGCTGCAAATAAAACGCTTTTTTTTCTATAATATGTTTTATTCAAATTTCTTTACTAAATTACGAATACATTTTTAAAAGACTGAAAAAGAAACATCGTATTTTAGAATCCGAAAAAATGAAAAAAGCTTAGCAATCGGCTATTAGCGAAACAAATATAAAGACATTTTACGTTACCCGCGCGTAAGTTAAGTTCGCCGTAAGTTAACCGCATTTAAATATTAATCCTTCCATTTTAAATATTTCTTCATTGTCTCCAAATTACTTTTTTAAAAAGTTAATTTTTTAAAATAGTTTTCCCCTGATTCTACTAAATAAACAGTTGAAACTTTACGTTTTTCAATAGAAAAATCTGTAGATTAATATGGTATAAAAAAAATTTGTACATCCATAACTCAGAATTTTTTTATCCTCAAATTAAATAGTAAATAACTATTAAAAATTATTTTTTGCATGAAATTATCTTCGGGTAAATGGTCTTCTGAGTGTGTGCGATTTTTTTTTGAATTGCTTAATTAGTTTAAAAATATGACTAAAAACGCAAAAAATGAAATTAATATTAAGGGGTCCGAACTTTAGATTGCTCTTCTGACCAAACTATGGGGATCATATTTTCCAGATTGCGGCCTCCCTATATATCGAAGGTTAAGAATCCAAATATGCAAAGAAAATATGCTTATTCAGAGAAATGTGTGTTTTTATGTCCGATTTCATAACTTAATTAACAGTTAGTATATTTGATGTCATCCCCAGGAATCATTAAGAGTGACACTTAGTACGTGAAAATTCAATCATTAGAACAAAAGTTATTCAGGGTAAATATCTTCTTTTGCCCACTGTGCAAACTAAATTAATATTTTAGATGAAATTCACTAATAATCAACGATTCGCGCTTTTTATGAAAACAATTTCAACTAGCTTTCAAATATTAAACAGTTTTAGCGAAATGATGTAAATAGGTTTTATCAAAGAATACCTATTTTTCAATTTCATTAAAAGTAGCACTAGTGAAAATTTTTAAAAAGGTTTTGAAAGTGTGTTTCTTTCAGAATAATTGCATCGCTGGTAAAAATGTTAACCCATACTTTTGATACATTAAACAGATTTCTTTTGCACATATACTACAGGTATGTGTCAGAGTTGAGACTGGTTCAGCTCGAAACTGAGCCCGGCATGACGTGGGCTCTGGTTCGTTTACTAAAAATTGTTTCGGGAGTGGGCTGGGTCAGATTCATGATAAAGTTTTCATAAACATTTTAACTACTTTTAAACAGACGTGTAATTCAGTTATTAAGTATAATAAATTTATAAGGTATAAAAATTCAGCTATCGGCTACTTCTGCTTTGTGAGTCTTGCGCTAATTGTCTTCCTTTTTAATTCATGCTTTAGTCTTGTTGAATTTCAAATGGTTCAATTTTTGTCTTCGCTTTTTATCCCGCAGGTTAGCGATAGAAAAGGTTTTAAGTTACTAATTCCCTTGTTTATACATTAAAGCCCAAGTGACGCATAAATTAGTCTTCATCAGACGTATATATCAGGCCGACTCTGGTTCGAATTAATCCTATGTATCTCTGGCTTGGATGGGCTCAGACCTCCAAAAGCGAGCCGAGCGCATCTCTAGTATGTGTAGCCTTCCATAAAAGTAATCAAATATTGTTTTTTTTCTTATTTTACTTGAATATAAGTTCTTGTTGGATATACACTGGTGTGCAAAATTTTAGCAACAAGTGGTTTTCCGGCCACAGCTCCCCAACAAAGTATAAGATAGCCATGACATTGCAGTATAATATGCACGCAATTCAGTAGAAAGATTATTTATATGCAAATTTTAGAAATAAAACGTTGTAGGTGATGTAAGTGTACGTAAACCTTGTGGGTCGGTGCGCGCAGGTCAAAGCTGTGATAAAAGGATGAAGAGCACCGTAGTTAAAGACATTCCCTGCAAGTGCAAGTGATTTGTTTCGTGAAACATGTCTTCAAGAAATCATTTAGACGACTTTACTCGAGGAAGAATGATTGGGAAGTTTGAGGAGAGGCGTAGTATGACCAGTGTCGCCGAAGAGTTCGGGATCAACAAAAGTGTTATTTCTCGTGCTTGGAATGCCTTTAAAACTACTGGTGCAGCTGTTCGGAAGGTTGGTGGTGGCTGTCCAAGGGAAACAACACCAAGAGATGACCATTACATTGTCCTCCAGGTGAAAAGAAACCGTTTTCAGTCAGCGAGCGCCATTGAGAGGGGGTACACTATGTATATTTTAAATAGTGCATTAAAACAAGGAAATTCGAAGACTCTTTTCTATGTTAACTAACGGCACGGTATCGGACCTTAATATTGACCTATAATTTTTAAATTG
>NC_092212.1:61426164-61439393 GCF_043381705.1 Parasteatoda tepidariorum | reverse complement strand
AGCTTAAAATGAAGAAATAAGCGTTCTAAAATGCTTTAAAAATTCAAAGACATCTTTCAATGGTTAACTAACGCAAGGCGCGATATCAGACCTTAATATAGAACCATAATATTTAAATTGGAAAGTGAAGATATCTCACGAATGGATTGGCCAGCTTACTCTCCAGATCTAAATCACATAGAACATGTGTGGGGTGCATTAGGGAGACGTCTTGCGACACGACAGTCTCCTCCTGGTAACACCCATCAGCTGAAAGATGCGTTAAAGGAGGAATGGAGACGTTTACCCCAAGAACTCCTGGATAATCTGGTGCTTAGCATGAAGAGGCGATGCCAAGCAACAATTACAGTAAGGGGAGGGCATATCCCATACAAGGGAACATTTGCCAGTTGTACTTACGCTTCTTCAGGCAATCATGTGTAACGCCACTGTATGTCAAATAAGGCCTTTTTTTGTTCCATGCCCTACTTTAAGCTTTATATTCATTTCTGCGCCATTATTCTTTTACCATCGTTTAAGTACAAAATGATGTACATCATATTCAAATTTCATGTCAATCGGATGATTTGTTGTAGAGTTATGACAAAAAACGCACTTGTTGCTTAAGTTGTACACACCATTTTAATTGTTTACACAAGGAAAGAAAAAGTTTTAATAGATTTGGGTAATTACTTCTTATCTCCGATATCCTAAATTTTAGTATGTTTTTAAAATTTTTTTCCTATAAAATTAGTTGTCTATAATCAAAACTTGTTAAGATCCATTTAATTTATTTGTTTGCATGAAAGCATAAAAAAAGTTATTTTTTGCTAGTAAAAGCGTGAATGTCTAAAATAAGTTGAACCCAATCTAACCAGAACATTAATTTATGCATCGATGCACTATGGTCAGTTTTAAAAAAATAAAATCCTAGCTATACTTTAGAGAAGGAGGGGGAATCGAAACCAGTTTGATTACCTAGTGTAAGTTAGAAGTATTCCGAAATTTTTACGACTTCTATGTCCTCAGACACTAGCACGTTTTAATGCTTTTTAATTATGGTTTTCTCAGAATTTGTGTGTTAGATTTCGATAGTTTTTGTTTTGAATATTTAATTTTTGGACCCTTAATATGTATACATGAAATGTTTGACAAATTTCTAGCTATATAATGAGGGTGGTTTCTACGGAACACTCTGTCTTAAACAAAAAATCTAAATTCGTGTAACGAATCTTCTTTGAAGAACTCAATGATTAATGTTTCAGTAATTAATGGTTCAATATAAATTGAAACGTTAGATTTTTACCTTTTTTTCCCTATCGTTACATTTGGACTTTCACAAAGTAAATAACAGTTTTAAAATAATTTATTTTTAACATTTATCTGAGAGAAAATTTTACATTCACTTCAGAATTTTAATGGTTTAATTATTAATATTTGAATCCCAAATAGTATGCATTTTGTGTTGGAGAACTGGAATGAATGAAAGGTAGCAAAAATAGTGAATGCTTTACCCTTTGTCTTGTGCGCATTCATGTCAATAAACTTACACTTCAAGAAGATCACTTGAAACTCACGCATGTGATCTATGACGTCGGCGATAGCTGCAAAATGATGCGTTAAAGTTGAGCTAATTAACGCGAAGTTACATACAGCCCCGTATCGCACATCGAATTTGTTCAAATATAATTCTTTCGAGTCAACATATTTTACTAAGCATAGATTTATTATTGAAGTTATACTTCTTATGCGATTTCCAACAAGGTTGCGTTAAACGTTTAACGCTACATTTTTATTGGCCGGGAAATCACGTGGTAGGATCCAGTTTTCCCTCATTCATTTCCATATTGTTTTGGTTCTCACTAGCATAAAAATAATAAAAGTCATAAAAGTATTGTTTTTCTATAAATATTTTTTTAGTTTGTTTTGATACACATATAATTTAATAGGGTAGTATTTTTTATTTTCAAATTTAGTGGATAACAATTGTAAAAAATGAGTGAAAACAATCCCACGGACAATGCGACGGATTTAAGGTTATGTCAAGGTACGTCTCTTGTGAATATCAATTGATTGCTAGGTTTTCTTTTTTGAAATTATATTATGACGCATTCACATACATTATTAATACAAATACATTTTCGAGGGCGAGACTTTGAGGCAACCACAGGCACTTCCACTGGTTCAAGAGGTTCACGAGGGAAAAATGCACAATATTACCGTTATTACAGAGCACGGAAGAGAGCGGATCAGGAAAAAGAGTCGTTGAATAGAACTAGTGATCCTTCTATGACTGCTGATTCTTCTACAATTAACGTTGCAGGTTGCGAAGTTTAACTTCTTCCCCGCGGAGGGACTCCACGCACTATTTTTTTATTTGTTTATTTTGTTTTGTGTACCAGGCAACTTCGATTCATTATCTGTTCTTCATGCCCGTTATAGCGTTAAGTAAGACATACTCGTTATATAATGAAAGAATTGAAATCTTTGGAAAAGAAACTTTTGTAAAAGAGTATAGAATGTCTCTCAAGAGATTTTATACTTGACGGGCTTGGCTTACTCGAAATAGAATGTAAAGAAGAGTTTCTAATCAAATACCTAGTTCAAATACCATGTTTCAACAACCAATCAGGATATACACACCTGTACTACGTCACTTGGCAGTATTCCATTGTCTTCATTTTGTTCTTCAATACTGCATGAATTATTGATTTACTCGAAAAGTTGAAGCATTGATTAAATGTTCAGATTTGCCTTTTAAAATTAGTTTATTCTTAAAGAAACATAATTAGTATAAGTTTTAAAGCTGGTACTCGCTTATCAAGATGGATGTAAAAAGAAAATATAACTTTCTAAAAGTTATATATTACATAATTAAACACCGCCATCCTGTTACTAAAATAAACATTGAATTGGAAGATTAGTGACAAAATGTATTATAATTTGTGAATTGTTTGAAACACTGATACCCAGAACAGAAAATATAAATTGAAACGTAATTACTTTTTCTATAATTTGCTTTTTCTTAACAATAGTAGAATCTAAAATGGTAATTACCGATGAATTAAAAGTTGAAATTTCATCTTTATTTGAAAGATATGCTTTCGAAGATTTGAAGGGAGTTTTTGAGAAGCATTTAAGAAACAAACACAACGCAAATTTTTTTAAAGACGACTGATTTTACAACCAAAACACTTAATAAATAACTTGAGCAAAATCTGCCGAATATTTCAAATGTTAATATTGTCAAATGTTAATTCAAATATACGAATATTTGAAATTTGATAATTTAAACCATTAGACCAATTTAATTTAAATTTTTCTGCTTTGTCAATTAAAATTAGGCGTAAATGTTTTTAAAACATTTCCAAATTATGCGAGCATTATTAAATAATAAATATTAATCATTTAATTAATCTTTCAATAGTCAAAAAAAAATCTAATTTGAAAAGTAAACAAATTTTTTCACCAGTTCCATCGACGCCATTTTAAATGCAAAATCAAAAGTTTATAAAGAATCGGTTTAATAGATTTTCAGAGTTCAAAATTTAAAAATAAGATTTCTTTGCCATGGTGAACAGTACAATTTGTGGTCTGTACAAATGCACTTTTGCACACAATGTACAATTTAAAATATGAGCATTTACAACTTTGTTCATTGTAGTAATTTTATCTTTTATTCTTTTTAGGCCCATTTAAGACCAGACGATTAGGACGGAGTTTGGAGAACTTATTTCTATAAAGATGTCTGGATTTATGTTGACAGAAACGTTCATTTTCATTCTATTTACCCTTTTCTCATCATACTCTGCTAAATCCTTACAAGACCCATTCGACGTCTTCAGTGATTTTGATGAAAATCCAGAATTAGAACATTGCAATATCAGTGCGGAAGAACAAGTCTTACCAAATTGTACTACATATTTGACGTCTCTCTCTTTCACTATCCTATCTAATGGGAACTTGTATTTAAAGAACCATAACCAAACTGCCCGAGACAAGTTTTACTTAAAAAATGGAACTGCCTATTTCTGTGACAAAGATGTTGCGCTAACCACTACATTTTACAACTTGAGTGAAATTTTGATTCAAACTATCACCACTTCCTTTTACAACTTTAGCAAAGATGTTACAGAAACTATTACCGCTTCGTCTAACAACTTTAGCGAAGAGTTTCAGCGATGTGCTCAGGTTCAAATAGAGCCAGAAGAGTACAAATTACTAAAAAAGGGCACCATATATATTGAAATATATTCAAAATCCTGTGGACCACTGGACTGTTTAATAGTTGACTCTGGCGTTTGCGTATGTGTGCCATCCTTTGAACAAAATGGCAGCTTGCCTTATGACTGGGAAAAGTTTTCCGAAACATCAGACTATGTCACTTTCACTGGACTGCTCGTATCTGTAGTTAGTCTTATATCCCATTTGGGCAGATTCTTGTTGGTACCGGTAATTCGCAACCTACCTTTGTTTTGTCTGGCATCGCTAAGCTTGTCGCTGATAATGGCATATGTAAGAGATAAGAGATATTTATTTTAAATATATCTTTATTAATCGTATTCGAATCAAACTCGACATAAAAACATAATAATTCCAAAAAGCAATATTTACGCACGTAGCAACAAGTCATACTTATGCTCGCCTTTGAAGCATTTAACTGCTTACATTCAGCCATCCTATAAATGGATAACCCCATCCATGAAAACAACAAAAATCAAAAGAGTCAACTAAAGTACATAGTCCTTTAAATAGGAAGGTAATTTTTTTGGTCTTTTCTGTTGAACATTTAATTCATCTCTAGATGTGTCTTCCGAAATCTGAGACAGAACTAGCGAGTCGGTGATTATCGATGGTTCATTATCATCGTCATCTTCGTAAAACAATGAGTCATCATTTTGTGATACGTCATTATCATTCACAATATGAAATAATTTCATTTGAGATGCATGAGCAGTTGTAGTGTAAGCCCGTCTTGTGCGGCCTTGTTCAGATTTTCTAAAAAATCTGTGACTTGATATACGATGATGTAGTAATGATGATGATTAGACCTTCATTACTACAAGAGGGCCTCCATAGCGAGATTGAGATTTTGTACGCAATCCAGTTTTCTCCGGAAGTCTCTTTACAACGACTACGTCTCCGACTGAATATTTATGCGCATCGCAATGTCTTTTATCGAAAGATAATTTCATGTTTTCTTGTGATTTCAAAATATTGTCTCGTGCTTCTTGGCGCAGCAACTCGGGAGACGTATACTCATCAGAAGTCGGAAGCAACTCCTTGGGAAAATTATCAAATTTATTAGGTTTAAATCTATACAATAATTCAAAAGGAGCTTTTCCTGTCGATTTACTTGGAGTCCAGTTAATGCAACGCTGAATTTCTGGAAGCAATTTGTCCCAATCTCTGTGAGTGTCGGATTGTGAGCTTGACGAAATCATAGGTATTAAAATGCGGTTTATTCGCTCTACTTGCCCATTTGCTGCTGGTCTTTGACTACAGTTTAAAGTATGTTTTATTCCATGCTTCATACAGTATTCTTTAAAATTAGAAGACGTAAAACAAGTTCCACGATCCGTTATTATCCTGTTGGGGCTTCCAAAATCATTAATAAAATTTTCAAGACATCTTAATACGCATCTTGTTGAACAACTAAAACAGGGCCGAAGGAAAACAAATTTCGTTAAATTGTCTACGAAAAGCAACAGTTCTGTGTTACGATTTACAGTAATATTGAAAGGTCCTATAAAATCTAAATGAATTATATCAAACGGTCGTTTGCCTGGTGGTATTGGATTCAGTTTACCCTGAACTTTTCCTGCTGGTACTTTCGTAAAGGCACAACTAACACATTGCTGTATATGCTGCTTTATATAATCTCTCATTCGAGGAAAATAGAATTGTTGCTTGATAAGTGAGACTACTTTATCAACCCCAAAATGGCCAGAGAGTTCATGAAATCGAACAGCAAGATATTTTCTCATCGATTTCGGCATTACGAATAATTTCATATACTTCCCATTAATTATTTCAAGGCTATAAAGTATATCATTTATGAGTTGGTATTTGTTTTCAAAGTTCTTGGTTTTTGTCCGAGCTTACAATTTTTCAAACACTTGATGATATTTTGAAGTTCATCATCTTGCGCTTGAATCAAAGCTGCTTTATCTTCTTCTGTACTAATATACAATACGACTGATTCCATTTTTGTTTTCATCTCGTTTATTTTATCGATTTCAGACAATTTCTCCACTTCTTCATTCATTATTGGAGATCGTCTAAGGGCATCAATATGAGCCATTTGAGAGCCAGATTTGTGCTTGACTTCATAATTAAACTCACTTAGCTGCTCAATCCATCGAGCCATTTGTGGCTTCATATTACGTTGACTCTTTCAATAAATAATCGCACTGCAGTCTGTCACAAGAGTAAACGTAATGCCAAGAAGGAATGGTCGAAGACGGCTACATGCCCACACTGTAGCTAACAGTTCTAATTTGCTTGAGTGGTAGTTTTCTTCATCGGGAGAAGTGCACCTGCTTACACAATAAACTAAACGTAGTGCATTATTTGAATCCCGTTGAAGTAACATTCCTCCTAATCCTGAAGAAATTGCGTCTGTATGAAGCTCAGTTTCATCACGACGGTCAAATAATTTTAAAATTGGCTCAGGCGTTAACATGGTCCGCAATTTCTCAAATACCGTCTGATGCTTGGGATTCCATGCAAATGCTTGACCATTTTTAAGCAAACGTGTAAGTGGGGATGCGATGGCAGCGTATCTTTCTATAAAACGGTGAAAAAAACTAGTCAAACCTATGAATCGTCGAAGTTCATGCTTTGATCGCGGAGCAGGGAATTTTGCAATTGCATCAACTTTTCTTGGACCCGGTTTAATTCCTTCTGAACTAACAATAAATTCCAAATATTCAAATTCAGACATAGCAAATTCACATTTGGACAGCTTCAACGTTATTCCAGCATCACTTAATTTTTGAAGTACTGCTCTAAGTTTTAAAATCATATCCTTAAAATCCACCGATCCGAAAAAAATGTCGTCAATAAAGCATGTAACGCCTTTCCACATTAGGTCACCGAGTGCCTTTGACATGCATCTTTGGAAAACAGCTGGACCATTAGACAATTCAAAAAATAAACGTGTGGGTTCAAAGTGACCATCAGGTGTAGTAAATGCGGCTTTTCGAGATAATTCATTATCCATAGGTATTTGATTGAAACCTTGACAAGCATCAAGTATGCAGAATAAGTTGAATCCTGATAGTTGATCTAAAAGATCATCTGTACACGGTAAAGGGAACTTGTCTTTCACGGTTTGAGAATTAAGTTTCCTATAATCGATAACCATTCGATATTCTCCAGTTTTCTTCTTTACAAGCAATACAGGACTACTATATTCAGATGAACTATCTCGAACAATACCTTGTTCCTTCATATCGCTAACTATGCCACGCATAATCTCTCTTTCATGATGTGAAGTACGGTATGGCGACCGAGAAACTGGTGAACTTCCAGGTTTTTCAGCAATGTGCATAACTGTATTATTAACGCAACCTAGCTCATCAGGCTTCAGAGCTATACACATTCTAAACTCATTTAACAAATTACTTATATGCTGCTTCTGATCTGTTGTTACAGTTGGACCAACTTTAATATCGTCACATCGAATAGGTTCTCTTTTAATATTTTTGTTAACTAAAACCAATTTACTCTCTTCACAGATGTCTGTATTATCAGGAGTAAAGTCTGTCAGCCATTTGCCTCTTAGAAGAATGCGATCTTTCTTAAGATGAAGTTTGCTCTCACTGAAATTCGCGATTGGTAATTTAGCTTTACCGTCTTTTATCAAGTAGGCATAATCACTTTCATGTTTACTTATAAAAATTTCTTCACTACCGGTTTGGTTACTATTGCTGATTACTTCTACCATTTGTACTGTGTTTGGCAGAATTTTTACTGGTTCTGATATTTTGAGAACAGCGTCTTTGAAGTCTTCAATTTCAAAATTCTTAAAGCATGGAAATTCATTTACACTAAACAGCATTGATTTTCCTTCCTTTCTAACCATCATCAGATCTGGTATATCTAGGATATCTTTTCCAATGAGTATGTTAGGTTCCGGAAACGTTTCGTCTGCCACAATATGTAGTTTTACATCATTTAGTACCAGTCTGTCAATGGTTAAATTTACTGCGCAAGCGCCTAATGATTTTCTCAACCCACCAACTCCTCGTATGATCATAACGTCACCATTATATGTATTATATACTCCTATCTCTTTAGAGAATGTGTATTTAATCATTGATATGTCGGCAAAGCACTTGTAGCTATCCCATGTACAAGAACTGTGTTACTAGTAGTAAGATTTTCGATGGGTGATAACGTTGAAACGTTTACTGACGGTTTGCTAATTTTCTTAGGACATTCTTTCGTACCGTGTCCTTCTGTGCGACAAAATGTACAAAATTTTGGACGCTTTGGCTTAGAGCAGTCACGAGAATAATGTCCTTTTTCAGAATAATTATAACATATTACGGATTCTAACCCTTTAATTCTAACAACTTGATCATTTCCTTTTACTCCAAATTGATCACATAGAGAGGGTACCTGAGAGTTATTCTTGTACAACTCTTTCAGTTCAATATAATCGTCAATTTTATTCACTAATAACATTGACGACTTCAACAAGGACCACTCACTGACATAATATTCTTGAACTGCTGCTGGTGCACTTTGCTTAATTCTGTCTGATATAATTAAATTTTTTAAATCTTCCACTGTTTTTATATTTAAACCTTTTATCCATCCATCAAAAAATGTTTCAAGTTCATAATAATATTCTCGCCAAGTACTATCAATTTTAATTTTATGCGAATAAAACAACTGTTTAAATTTTTCAGGACTCAATTTATATCGTTTCAATAGCAATTCCTTCACATGAGAATAGTTTTCCGCTAATTCTTCTGATTCTCGCAAGATTATTTCAACTATATCTCTAGGTAAAACACTAGTCAAACAAGCCACCCATAAGTTTAGCTCCATTTTAACTCGTTTCATTAATTACTCTTTCGAAATGCACTAAGAATAAACTTATGTCGTCATTTTTCGAATCAAAGTACCTTAACTGAGATTGCCAGTCTATTTTTGGTTTTGGCGAATCAATAGGTAAATAAGTGCTAGTGCCAACGTTCCCTAGGTCCAATTTTCTCATTTCTAATTCATGATTTCGCATAGCTTCTTTCTCACCAGCGGCGACTTCTCTCTTAGCAGCGGCAGCCTCTGCTTCTCTATCCGCATTTAAATTGAATATCATTCCTTGTACCAAATCCTCATCATAGTTTTTACTATTTAAAATCAAGTTTTTTAGATCTACAACCTTAAAAGCATCGTGTACTTCTTCGCTAAGTTCCGTTACAATAACCTGTAACTCTGACTTGCGTACTTTAGACAAATAAGACATCGTAAATTAGGAAAGAAAAGAAACATAAACAACAAATTACCGTTCTTTTTATCCCACTTCTGAATTGTAAGAGATATTTAACGTATATTTTAAATATATCTTTATTAATCGTATTCGAATCAAACTCGACATAAAAACATAATAATTCCAAAAACAATATTTACGCACGTTGCAACAAGTCATACTTATGCTCGCCTTTGAAGCATTTAACTGCTTACACATACATCTGCTTTTTAGTCACTTTTCTTTTGGAAAGTGATGTACTATGTGCTGGACTGGGCATGAGTGTTTATTACTTCTTCCTTACATCTTTCTTTTGGATGAATGCCATAGCATTTGATGTTTGGCGATCATTTAGAGTTGTGATTCGCGAGTTAAGAATAACCAGCAACAAAGTTCCGTGGAGAAGATTTCTTTTGTACTCTTTGTACTGCTGGGCAATCCCTGCTTTACTGACAGTCCTGGTTAAAGTGTTCGATTCCACTAACATCTTACCAGAAGATTTGAGGCCATCTTTTGGACACCAGTTTTGCTGGTTCGGGCAGCGCAAAGCCTTACTTCTGTTCTTCGAAGTTCCATTAATCATTGTTATGCTCTTAAACGGAGCATTTTTCGCCGATGTCATCTTCGTTATCAACCGAGCAACGATTAAGTCTGGATCGGCGCAGGATGTTAACTTGCGAAGAAGTTTCGCCATGTTTACGAGGTTGGCTTTAATTATGGGCTTAACTTGGGTGTTTGGTATCGCAGCTGGATTTTCTGATAATCCCTTTTTGTGGTACATTTTCATCGTCCTGAATACTTTACAGGGGCTATTCATTTTTGGAGTATTTTTGGGCAGCTCAAAAGTGCGTAGTTTTGGTACTAAGCAGAATAGAAGTCGAAGGAGATCTAAAACAAGCGTTAGAACAGTATCTGCAGTTCTGTGATAGGTTTAAATTCATGTATCAGTGTATTTACGTTTCATACTCAGTCAAACACAGACTCTAAATGTATAGTACAATTTATAATGTAAATATTTTAAAGTGTATATTTTATTTGATTTCTACGCATGTGTATGTAATATGTTAGGACATTCTGTGTCCGTGTGTGAATATTGTAAGAATTTTTTGTGTAAATTTTATTGTGACTAATTTTTATGTAAATAAAGTGCTAATATATTTTTAACAAAATTTCGAAATTTAAAGGTTTCTTCCTGAAATTTCAAATATTTATACGCAAATAATCTGAGTTCTAATTACGAAACTTATTTAATTTCTTTTCAACTGAACAAATTGTTAAAGCAAAATGCTGGTAGCGTAAAAATTCCTCAGTTTAAGAATTTTAGTCAGTTGCAGTTAACAAATATTTTTAATAAATAATTTATTTATAAAATTTGAAAGGAAATTAATTTCATGATAATGTTTGAACTTCTATACTTATGTCAAAATCACTGAAATGTAAATACGCTTTTCACTTAGTTTCAGTGAAGTTTTTTTCTTAAATTAGTACGAAAATAAAAGCTACGGACACCGCCATTTTTAAATTTTTTGTTACTCTGGCAACTGTTTATATCGTATTTTGAGGTGGATCAATGAGGAATCGCATCTAATCTAAGGTTTTCCCTTTAATTTTCTTAGAAGGACTTTTTGCAATTTCGTGCTTGGTTAATTTAACATTATTGCTGTTACAATATGATCATTCACACTTACGAATCAGATGTATTAAACTTTATCAGAGAGAAATGCAGGAACAAAAAAATAGAATCTAGTATGAAACTGAGATTAACAATATTAAATAAACTCATCGTGTCAAATAAATTGCACTTTAAGAGTGTCGACAAACTCTACAATAATGCAATATCAGGTTTAAAACACCATTTAAGAAGAATATTTACTATTTAAATAGAAAAATCAAGTATAAATTTCTATGTAACTATTGTATTTTTTACCTTTGGAAATGGTAAAACTCAAAAAATAATTTAATTGAAAACATCTACCAGTATTTTAATTTTAAAATTTTGTTTTTAAAATTTTCTTTTTCTTCATTATTATGATAATTTTTTACGATCATTATCTTGATAGTTTTTGCGATTCTTCTTCTCATGTGCGCTGGTTGAATAACCAGCGAATTTGGTTAGTAACCTATTTGAGACCGGTCGTAAACGGTTTTCCCCAGAATAATTTAAATATTCATGACTGCAAATATTCTTTTTAATAATTATAACAGATATATAGAATTGATTATTTTTCCCCCCACGAAACTAAGTAATAAGTGAGTTATAATTTGAAATTTAGAATTGCAGGAATTTATTTTTTCGTATTACGAATTGCCGCTATAAAGAGTTTTAATGCCAGCTTTCCTCTCTGATTTTATTTTTTTGCAATGATCTAAAGTTCATCTCTTTCTAATTTATGAGAATGCTGCTGTAGATATTTTAAAGTGGAATCATAAAAATAGAAAAAAACATTATTAGTGAGGTTATATTAACTTTAATGTGCACCTATGTATTAAACAATTAATGTGCTATAGATATCTAATTGTTAAGATATAAGACTTTAAGAAGGTTGGTATTAAAATTTACATACTAGCACACAAAATGTTCAATGAGAAAATTGAGGTTTGTCTGCTGCATCCACCAGAGAATAGATATTTACATTTTAAATTTAAAATTTACAAATGTTTGTGTAAATATGTTCGTCCAAAACGAGAGGTTTCAAAAAGTTAAATCGGAGAATTTCTTCGAGAAAATTTCTGATACGCACATGCTAAATTATATTCACAAAATACAGAAAAATGAAATAAAAAAGAGCAACATACACGATTATTTTTGTATTTGAATAAATATTTTCTTGGATGCAAGACTTGAGAAAAAATGTTTTTTTGCACCGTTGGTATTTTAAATTTCACAGAAACGAAGAAATTAGGTTTTTAATAACGAGAAAAGGATTTTAAACCCATACAGATTTTTTGCGAAAATTGTCTGCAAAATGACAATTAATATATTTTAGTTCGTGGGCCACATAAAAAAAGCTTCTCACAGTTGGAAACCACTGCTATAGAGCTTTCGTTATACAGTAATGGAGTTTATGGCGTAGTATATAGCTACCGTTGTATAAAGAATAGTCTTACAGAATAGTCTTTCCCATCCTCTAGAAATTAAAAATGGTGTACGACAGGGAGATGCCTTGGCGTGTCTCCTCTTTAATCTAGCATTAGAAAAAATAGTAAGGGGCTCAAACATCAACATCCGAGGAAATGTCTTCAACAAATCAGTTCAAATATTGGCTTTTGCTGATGATTTAGATATTATCGCTAGAACACAGACAGCACTAACACAATCCTTTTTATGTCTGGAGAAGGAAGTCATTAAGATGGGATTGAGAATCAATGAGAATAAAACTAAATATATACCCTGCACAAAAGCTGGCTATGAAGAAACACAGTTTGAAATTGGAGCATACAAATTCGAAGCCGTTGGTAGCTTCACCTATTTGGGATCTAAGATTAACAACAAAAACGACACTACACAAGAAATACAACGAGAATAACGATGGCCAATAAGTGTTCTTATGGGCTAAGAAAATATCTTAAGTCAAGCCTAATAAAAAGAAAAACAAAAGTGTTACTCTACAAATGTCTTATACGATCAGTGCTTACCTACGCATGTGAGATCTGGACAATGACCCGTGGAGATGAGAATAAGATGGTTAGATTTGAGAGAAAAATAATGCGAAGCATTTTTGGTGGAATAAGTAAAAACGGTACCTGGTTTAGAGTTGTGTCTATC